>NC_057861.1:297540967-297805967 GCF_019393635.1 Dromiciops gliroides | reverse complement strand
AAATAGAAATCAGAGAGGCAGATGCTGGCAGCTGTGAAAACTGAGAAAGACTTATTGTCTGTCTTTCTGCTCTCTTCCAGAATAAATGCCTTTTTTAAAAAGTATACTGCAATGTGACATTTAATGTCCTTAATGTAAAATGTGTGCAAAGAGCACCACTCCACATGTGATCTATTCAGGGAATAAGATATTGAATTATTGCATCACTGGAGGAGGAATTCCATTTCAGTTCTTTAAATGGAGAAGTTTAATTTGTTATTTTTTCTTTTTCTAAGCTGCATGGCTAATTCACTGATCTGCTCCTTCTCTCATTTATTGTTGTATGCATTTCAATATATAGAATTTCCCCTAAGTACTGCTTTGACTGCATCCTGCATCTTTGGGAATGTTGTCTCATTGTTTTCATTCTCTTTAGTGAAATTATTAATTGTTTCTATGATTTGATCATTGACCCATCCATTCTTTAGGATTAGGTTATTTGGTTTCAAATTTATTTTTAATCTATGCTTCTAATTACCTTTTAATTGATTGTAATTTATATGGCATTATGGTCCAGAAATGGTGCATTTGATATTTCTGTTTTTCTTGATTTGGTTATGAGGACTTTATGACCCTAGCATGTGACCATTTTTCGTGATAGTGTCAAGATATTATAGAAATTGTTTCTTTTTAATGAAACAGGGTCAATTTATTAACCTGTTTAATAGTTAATAAGATATAGTTTTTTATATATTCTTGTCATTTATGGATATCATAAGATACTACATGGTAAACTAAGGAGATGAGAATTTATTACTTCTAGGACTCACATTAGTGACTAGGCCTCCACAGCACAAAGCAAAGGGGAAAATTGACAATTGGTAGGTTGATTTTTGATTATAGTTGACCAAAGGCCATCTAGGCATATTTAGTAAGTATTTATAAAATATGTTATGTGCTGGACATTTTAAGATAAGTAAAGAAGCCTAAAAGTCACAGAAATGCAGAATTTGGAAGGAAACTCTCCCAATAGCCATGTAATCAAACCTATACATGAACATAATACTCAATTTAACATATCAAGCAAGTCATTATCTCACCTTTGCTCAAAGTCTTTCAAGGAGGGGGCAACCTTTCCCACTTTGTGATGAAGCTAGTTGTTTAAAAAAAAAAAGTGTTTCCTGACATCAAACCTATATATTCCTATTTGTAAATTCTATTGATTAAACCCAGTCCCACTTTCTGAGGCCAAAAAAAATTCTAGGACCCTTCCACATAACATACCTTTCTATGCTTATAGAAAGCTACTGAGTCATCCCTTTTAATTTTCAGCCCATACTACACCATTTTTTACTTTAGGGGAAGGGTGCCTAGGTGCTTCAAGTGATCTTCATATGTCATGGACAAAGTCCATCTACTCAGGGGATATAACCTAGTTGGGAAGGTATCACACACATATGCATATGTGTACATATACATGTTTGTATACATATGTGTGTCTTTATGCATTGTATAAATTGAGTATGTAGATAGGCATAAATAATATAGATATAAGTCTAGCCGCAAATTAATTTAACATACATATTTGTACACATATATAGGCTGTATATGTATTTAGCATGCATATATGCACATGTGATATGTGTGATATGTGATGCATACTTACACATACATAAATGTGTATATATAGGTGAGTGTTATGTTGTACACGTGTGTGCATATATACATGTGAGTAGATAACATGTATGTTCTTAACCTTGGTTCAGACCCCTTTCTACCAATTACTAGCTACCAAAGTGACATAATTCAATTCAGTTTAAGAAGAAAGTAATATGAAGCTAATATGGTTTAGCCACTGTGCCTTGTGAATATAAAGCCAAAAAATTTTTTTTTAATTGTGCCTACCCTCAAGAAGCTTACCTTGTATAGGAAGAAACACAATTTACTTATATAATACATACAAAACATATTGAGAATAAATATAAAATAATTTGATAAGTGGAACATGAATTAATGACACCTAAAGGGCATTAAGAAATGCTTTTGGTAAAAAGAGATATTGAATGGAGTTAATGTTAACTGGCTGTATGGATTCCATGGTGTAGAAGTGAGAAGAAAGAACACATCAAGAATGAGAGATGGCTTTCCGTCAGTGCAAGATGGCGGTGCAGATCTCCAAGAAGAGGAAGTTTGTTGATGATGGCATCTTTAAAGCTGAACTGAATGAGTTTCTCACCAGGGAGCTGGCTGAAAATGGCTATTCTGGGGTGGAGGTGCAAGTTACCCCAACCAGGACTGAAATCATCATCTTGGCTACCAGGACTCAGAATGTCCCTGGGGAGAAGGGTCACCAGATTCGTGAACTGACAGCTATAGTGCAGAAAAGGTTTGGCTTCCCAGAAGTCAGTGTAGAGCTGTACCCAGAGAAGGTGACCGCCAGAGGTCTCTATGCTATTGCTCAGGCTAAGTTCCTATGTTACAAACTGCTGGGAGGCCTTGCTGTGTGTAGAGCCTGCTTCATTATGGAGAGTGGATCAAAGGGATGTGAAGTGGTGGTGTCTGGTAAACTCAGAGGCCAGTGGGCCAAGTCCATGACCTTTGTGGATGGTCTGATGATCCACAGTGGAGACCCTGTCAACTATTACGTCAACATAGCTGTGCACCATGTCCTCCTAAGACAGGGTATATTGGGAATTAAAGTCAAAATCATGTTGCCCTGGGACCCAAGTGTCAAGATTGGCCCCAAGAAGCCCCTGCCTGACCATGTGAACATTGTAGAGCCCAAGGATGAGATTCTTCCTACCACCCCCATCTCAGAGCAGAAGAGTAGGAAGGCAGAGCAACCTGCTATGGCCCAGCCAGTGCCCACTGCATAACAGGACTCTGACATCTGGAATGGTGTGCCCAAAGCTCTTCTATAAATATCTTTAATAAAATCTTTTTCAAAACAAAACAAAACAAACAAACAAACAAAAAGAATGAGAGATATCCTGTATAAGATATCAAACAGATAGAAGATGGAATAGAATGTGAAGCCTTTCTAGAAAGGTTGTTTGGAAATATAATGTGAAGGTATTCTTGAGGCTAATGTCCCCTAAATAAAATAGTAACACTTGTACTAGGAATAGCTTTCTCAAGAAGTTTCATGAAGAAAATTCTCTAAAAATTCTGCTACTTAAATGTAAGAAAATATTAATAGTGTTGCTAATGATTGCTTTGGGATTCTAAAAAGCATGTTGTTCTCCATTTCATTTTTCTAATCTTTGGTGTCTACCACATATAAGGTGCTTATTTAACACTTATTGATTGATTTGTCTATACACAATAGAAAAGAAATTAGTTGATCAGTCCAGTAAACATCAGTTGGGGTATATTGTTTATAAGTCCTTATGTTATAAGTTAAGGAAGGGAGTAAGGAAAAAAAAGGAAGGAAGGAAGGAGAAATGGAGGGAATGATGGAGGAAGGAAGGAAGGAAGTGATATGGGGAGAAAGCACATGAGTCCTTATGATTCCTCTGTAAAGAATTACACTCTTGCACAAGTCCTATTTAGGAATAAAAGAACAGCTTTATTGGGGTACAAGAGAAACTGGCCAGGAGGAAGGTTTTGGAGAAACAAAACACTTTCCTCCCTGACTAGCTTGGGGAGCGCACTTTTATAGAGTTCAGATGGAGTGGGTAAGAATGTTCCTTATTGGGTGATGGGTTGGGGGTGCTCTGGTGGTAGGCTGAGGTAGGTGATGACTAGTCATGAGCAATCTGGTGATGGGCGTTAACTCCATCCTGGTGGATCCAAGCAGTCTGCTGGTGGGCAGTTTCAGGTGGTCTTCTCCTGGTGTAGTCACTCCCAACAGGATTACCTCATCCAGCTGCTCAGGAGGACTGGAATGCAGGGTGGTGGTCCTGGAGCATGCTCAGTTCAATTTGGTGCTGCTTATCTCTTTTGTATGTCCTTGATTGAGCTCCAGGAGAGGCCTACTTGATTTCAAGGGAAACCTCCTGAGGTTTCCAGGAAGGCCCATAATCCTTCCATAATGGAAGGAAGGAAAGAAGGGAAGAAGGGAGGAAAGAAGGAAGGGAGGGAGGGAGAGAGGAAGGAAAGAAAATACCCTACCATCAAGGAGCTTGCATTATATTATAACAATAGAACAGTGTTGGGTGTTGTAATAATTAGAGTGCTAGGCTGGAAGTTACAAAATTAGTTCAAACTCAGCTTCATGGGCAAGTCAGTGAATTGCTGTAGGGCTCAGTTTCCTCGACAATAGAATAGGATCAATAATTGTAAACCAAGGCAAACACTCTCTTGATAGAATTTAGATGTCTTTTTCCCCCAAAGGGGAAGACAGAGAATGTAAAGGCCAGTTTGTGATATTTAAATTCCCTTCTTCCTAAAAAAAGAAGGAAACCAGAGAAAGACAAGGTCTATGAAACTAAAGAAAGGTTTTTATTAAGCATGGAAGAAAAGGAAAAAAAAAATAACATACCAAATGGGTACCCAGACTATTCTGAATTTGACACCAGGTAATAGATTGCATAGGTTTATATGCATTTTAAACAAAGGTAGGTAATGAATTTTGGACAGAAAGATGGGCTTAGAAAGGAATGAGTCAGTGGGTCCCATTCCCAAGGGCAGAGGGAGTGAGGTATTCCAGGGATCAAGGGTGTGGCCTTTCATACAAAAATCAGAAGGTATCCTTGCTGATAAACAGTTCATAGTTCAAAGCTTGATTAGGAGTTGTCTCAATAAGGAGATCTGTCAAAAAACCAGGATAATTCTGAGAACTGATAACCAAATTTAGGGGATAAAGCTATCTCCAAAAAGACCATAAGCAGAATATATTCATGGTCCCATAACTTGTAGTCAGATTAGTCTTTGAAGATAGGTATGTATCTTAAAGGTCCATAAACCACCAACCACCACAAATGGTTCAGGATTTGCTTCAAAGCTGGTATGAGCTTAATTGGCTTTGGTGTTACTAATTTTCTGCATGTCCAGCTAGATTTACTCTGGTCACTGAAAAGGATTATCAAGTAATTTTGTATGTTCCTTAATCGATACAGCCAGTCCTCACAGGTCTTCTTGGTTACCTGGATAATCAGGGAGCTCAAGCAAGTCAAGGTAGTTAGTGTACTCATTCACAAATGCACTCATCACAACAGTACCCACCTCTCAGGGCTGTTGTAAGGATCAAATAAGATATTTGCAAAATGCATATCATAGTATGTGGTACATGGTAGGAACTTAACAGAAACAGTTCCTTTCTGCTGGAATTCATTGGATGCTAAACACCAAAAAAAGAAACTAGGGATAATAAAAGATAGGGGAAGAAGAGATAATGTCTAGATATCAAGGCCTGATGATTTTTTTTCAGAAGTAGGTTTCTTATCTATGTTGTATCTATAAATGCAATTAGACCTCCTCTGGTAGTTTTCTCCTTTTGTGACTACTTGGTACTATTGTATTCCAATGAGACTTTTCCTCAGCATGAGGGTAAAATACATTGCACATGTCAGCAAACTTAACTAGATAAGTGATCTATGGCCTGATGTAAATCGAAGACAAAAGTATTTTTTTTTTACAGGGGAAAACATCCTGGCTATCGACAGAGGGGCACTGCCTTTCTTGGCCAATGGACTCCTATCCTAGAGGAATACTAATATTAGATGAGGAGTTTTCATCTTCTCCGACAGTTATCCTTGGATTCCAGTCATGTCTTGCAGTCCAAATCTCCCGCCAGTTTTTAACCAGTTGGACATAAATTCATTTCCATAGAAGACAAACTCTCAAACTAACTAAGAGCAGAACTGCTTACATAGGTGGCACAGAATCTTAAAGTTGGAAGAGACTTTGTGTTCTTCTAGTCTAACTCAAGGGCCCTGTGGATGGATCATTAGTCCTGGATTCAGGAAGACATGAGTTCAAATTTGTCTTAAGACACCTATTAGCTGTATGACCTTGGGAAAGTCACTTAACTTTGCTTCCGTTTTGTCATCTGTAAAATGATGTGTAGAAGGAAATGGAAAACCAATCCAGTATCTTTGCCAAGAAAACCTCATATGGATTCACAATCAGACATGACAGAAATGATGACTATGACATACACAGAGACACACATGCAAAAAATATCACTACTATATATATAATGTATGTGTATATGTGCATATATATACATATACATGTACATATACATATGTGTATGTATATATAAAAACATAAAAAGGCATTCAAAACTCAACTTAAAGATATCTAATGATGGGAAGCTCACTACCTTTCAAGGTAACCCATTCCACTTTTGGATAAATTTTATGGTTAGAAAAGTTTTTCCTTTTCTTAATCAAGTTCATATTTGTCAATTTATAACTTTTGTGCATTGCTAATAGTCTGTTCATTCATTTTTATTTGGGTCCTAACCCCTTTTGTATTTTGTATCTCTTCAAATTCCTGAAAAGAACAATCATTGCCCACTGGCACCCCCAAACACTAATATACACACACCTCCTCCCTTATATTCTGAGTTTTCTCTTCTACTAGGATCTCTATTTTTTTGTTTTGTTTTGTCTTTTTGTTTTATTGTTTTTGGATGAGGCAATTGGGTTAAGTGACTTGCTCAGGGTCACACAGCTAGTAAGGGTTAAGTGTCTGAGGCTACATTTGAACTCAGGTCCTCCTGAATCCAGGGCTAGTGCTCTATCCACTGTGCCACCTAGCTGCCCCGGATCTCCATTTTCTTGAACTAATCCTTAAATGTTAAGAAGTTGGAGTCCTTCATCATCCTTATACAGAGGTGTGCTAGGCCACTGGTATCAAACATATATAGAAATGGGGCCACTAAACCATATATAATCATCCCTGTGGGGCACATATTGTCCTAATTTTAAAATGCAATATTATCTATGGTTTATTATATTTTTATTAATTATTTTTAAACTCCCTTTTAATCTAGAGTATGTGGGCTGCATGCAGTCTGTGGTCTGTGTGTTTGACCCTTTTTTCAATACTACTATGGATTTTTAGCTGATATACCCAAATGTCAGAATGAAATTTCCTCTTTTTTGGAGTGGTATATGTTTTCTTGTTGTAGCATCTAGACATGACAAGGGTGCTTTTTTTTGTTAATTCTTTCTTCTCAAGAGGACTTGAGATTGCCTTTTGAATTGTGACCAACTAAACAAGATGGGCAATTAAAAAGTGACTTAGAGATTTGAAGCAAAATCTTAAAGTCAATGGTTAATATTGATTTTAAAAAGAACAAAAATACCAGGAGGGAAAACATAGACAACTCCAGACAAATATGAATGCCTGTTTCCATAAAATAGTCATCACCATAATTACAGTAATTGCACTTTCAGCCGTAATCTATATTTCATGTGATATTGTACCTTAGTTGAATCTGAATAAAAAATTAGCATCTGATTCAGTAGTACAACTAGGCCTCTTGGAAATAGGATGTTTCTTTGAATATAGTTGGTGTAATTTGTAACTATAATGTAGCTTGGAATTTCATTTTTTCATGAGAATTAAATACATTAGCCCTGAAAGAGAAGAGGAAAATGCAATCCCTAAAGCCTGATGATTATGCTAAAATACTAAACTCATTTGCTCATAAGATTTTTTAGCTAGGAAGGATTTCAGACTTCACCTAGTATATTTATTTTCATTTTATACATGTGAAAACTGAGACCCAGAAATGGTCACTACAATCCATGCAATTATGGATAAAATAAGGGTACATAATTATTTGGCCTTTTATTTTTGGTCCTATAATATGTCAAAGTCAAAATTTGTTTCTAGGTCTTCCTGATGCCAGGAGACCCTTGATTCACTATACTTTATTCCATATCTGTTTTGGTCCCTTGAATTTAAATTTATTACCCAAGATATTTCTAAATAAACTACTATGATAGCTAAAGAATTAGATGAGAATGTAGACATTATCTAGTCCAGTGGACTAGTGCAGTGACTTGAATATAACAGATGTGTATTCAATTAATTATTGGGTGGGAAAATGAATTAAGCCCCATGCTACTAGTGATAGCTAATAATGAGACTTGTCTTAAAACAAAACAAAACAAAAAAAAACCCACCAAATACTTCTTTTAAAATAAAATAAGTCACTACTTTGATTCTTCCCTCTATTCTTCAAACTCTCAAACTTTCCTTAAGAATCAGATTTTGAACCTCCATGGTTATTATAATCTAACTACAGGTACCCAACAGACCCAGCTCTGCAGGTGCTGTTGGAAAAATTAATCTCTTGTCCTCCAAGATTGCCTCCTGATTGCTACAGGAACCCCTTGGAAGGTGACATATTTGCTCCAAGATTATGCACCCCCTTTATGTTTCAAGTGGAACAGCATAACATAAGATGACCAGTGATGAATATGTATGTAGTTGTTATTTGTTTCACTGGTCTCTTTACATTCTCTTTCCCCTCAAAACTCATTTCCTTTCGGTATAGAGGGCATTGCAATTTCTGTTTCACAATATAATAGTAATAGTGAGTGAAAGTTTGCAAAACACTTGGCATAGTCGTATGTTGGAGTTAGCTCTCCTAGCTTTCAAGAACAATCTATTAAAATTTTGTATGAGCATTTCCACGTGGCTGGTTGGTGGAGATTCATAATTCTTCCAAACCTTTTCTTTATTGATGGCTCAACATTCCAGATAACCTCTTTATTTTCCATCAGTGTGTCCAAGAACACTCTGGTGGCATCCCTTCCCACTGGTTTTCAATTTCCTTTTGTGTATTTTTTCCCCATTTGACTGTAAATTCCTTGAAGGCAAGTAGTATTTTTTCCCCCTTATTTGTATCTCAAGAGCTTAACACAATGCCTAGCATATACTAGCTACTTAATAAGTGTTTAATGACTATAGTTTATTGAGCATGTCTTACATTAATGTTAGTTGAAATTTTGCCCCAAAATTTGGTTTTTCTCTGAGCATTTGCTTAGAGTCATTCTCTTATTTTGGGTTTGTACCTTGAGTTTCCCTGCCATCAGAAAAACTTTTAATACTCATATTCCTTGTTATTGTCATTGTTGTTTATTTTTTTGCTCATTCTTTTAGCCTACTTCCTGACTTCAGAGTTAATGTTAAGGTGGCAATTTTTGTTGGACTATTTGGGCTACTTCTGTTGCTATATTCCTGGATAGTAACTGTTGTGTTGTTTCAGGATCCCAGGAACTGGCTAGAGAAGTATAAGCTTTTATCCTTAAGGGGTCTGATCCAGGGAAACATCTTATTGCTGCCCTTCTACCTAAGTCTGAGATCTGCAAGTTTCTGACCTGGATTTCCATCTGAATATATTGTTATATATGCTCATAGACTAAGCCTCTTTCATCCAGATGAAAAATTGGTGCTTCAGAGTGACAAAATTGCAGTCTCCCCTTCCTTTATTTTCAGATTATTGACCTGGTTCTTTCTTTCTTTCTTCTTCTTGTTCTTGTTCTTGTTCTTCTTGTTGTTCTTCTTGTTGTTCTTCTTCTTCTTCTTTTTGTTTTGTTTTGGTTTTTTGTTGGGGCAATGAGAGTTAAGTGACTTGCCCAGGGTCACTCAGCTAGTAAGTGTCAAGTGTCTGAGGCCACCTTTGAACTCAGATCCTCCTGAATCCAGGGCCAGTGCTTTATCCACTGGGCCACCTAGCTGCCCCCAACCATGTTATTTCTTGACAGACTGTCCTAGATGCTGGAACTAAAACCATTCTACCCCTGAGCTACACTGCTGTTGCTTCTGAACTTCCCCCTTTCTTAATACACTGTCATGGGCTTCCCTGTTTAGGAAAGCTACCCACACTCAAAGATCTCCTCCTCAGTCCAACCTAGATCTGTGAAAACCATATTTGTCATTTTTACAAGCAAGTTAAATCATTTAAAAATGTAAAAAAAAATGTAAGAATGTGAAAAATAGCATGCTTCAGTCTGTTCCATCAATATCAGTTCTTTCTTTGAAAATAGATAGTATGTTTCATCAATAGTCTTTTGGGATTGCCTTGGATCATTGTATTGTTGAGAATAGTCAAGACATTCCAAGTTCTTCATCAAACAATATTGCTGTCCCTGTGTACAGTGTTCTTTTAATTCTGCTCACTTCCCAATACATTATTTCATACATATCTTTCCAAGTTTTTCTAAAGTCATCTTATACAATAATATTTCATCACCATTATATATCACAATTTGTTTAGCCATTCCTCAATTGATGGTCATTCCTTTGATTTCCAATTCTTAGCCACCACATAAAGAGGTGCTATAAATATTTTTTTTTTACAAATAGGTCATTTTCTCTTTATTGGGATGTCATTGGGATATAAACCTAGTAGTGGTATTGCTGGATCAAAGGGCATTCACAGTTCTATAGCCCTTTGTGCATAATTCCAAATTGCTCTCCAGAACGTTTGGATGTTTTCACAACTCCACCAACAGTGGACTAGTGTCCCAGCTTTCCCCCATCCCCTGCAACAAAAAATATTTTCTGTTTTTGTCATATTTGACACTCTGATAGGTATAAGGTGGTACCTCGGAATTGTTTTAATTTGCATTTCTCTGAGCAATAATGATCTAGAGCATTTTTTCATATGATTATTGATAGCTTTGATTTCTTTGTGTCAAAACTGCCTGTTCAAATCTTTTAAACCATTTGTTAATGGGGGAATGACTTGTATTTTTATAAATTTGATGCAGTTCTTTATATATTTGAGAAATGAGGCCTTTATCAGAGATATTTGTTTAAAAAATTCTGAGTTTTCTACTTCCCTTGTAATCTTGGTTACACTAGTTTTGTTTTTGCAAAATCTTTTTAATTTTATATAATCAAAATGTTCTATTTTATATTTAATTTTATTCTCTATATCTTCTTTGGTGTTAAATTATTGCCCTGTCCACAAATCTGACAAAAATAGTTCCATACTCTCTTAAGTGTCTTATGGTATCATCCTTCATGTGTAAATCATGTACCAATTTTGACCTTAATTTTGTATATGATGTGAGATGTTGGTCTATACCTATTTTTCTGCCATACTGTTTTCCAGTTTTCCCAGCAGATTTTGCTACATAATGAGTTTTTGTTCCAAAAGCTTGGATCTTTGGGTTTGTTATATACTAGATTACTATAGTCATTAACTATAGTGTAGTTTCTATCTATTCTATTCCACTGATCTTCCTCTCTATTTGCTAGCCAGTACCAGATTGTTTTGATAATCACCATTTTATAGTACAGTTTGAAATCTGGTACTGCTAGACCACCTTCTTTTGTATTTTTTTCATTGTTTCCCAAAATATCTTTGAAATTTTGTTTTTCCAGATGAATTGTGTTATTTTTTCTAGTTCTATAAAATATTTTTTGATAATTTAATTGGTATAGCACTAAATAAATCAATGTAGGTAGGATTGTCATTTTTTATTATATTGGCTCTGCCCACCCTTGAGAATTAATATTTTCCAATTGTTTAGATCTGACTTTATTTTCTGAAAGGTGTGTAATGATTGGAATGACGCCTCCTACTGGAGACTTACTATAGGAAAGTTCTACCATGAAGTGAAGGTCTTTGAGGGGAAGACCAGGAGTCTTTCCTTTGGCTTCAGGAAGTGACGTTTGCTTGTGGGAGGAAGAAGGGGGGAGCCTGGCGCTCTAATTCTTGCTCTTTCTGGAGGACACTGTTGGAGAAGGGAGCTAGAAATGTGCTCTCCCTTTAATAGTTAGGAATCTAGGCCTTTCTCTCTCTCTTTACCAAATTCTTATTCTCCTTAATAAATGCTTAAAAGTCTATCTCTTGCTAAAGCTTATAATTTATTGGCAACCACTCATTAGATATTTTAGACAGTTTAGCTAGAATTTTAGCCTTAACAGTTGTTTTGTAGTTCTGGTCATATAGTTACTGTGTTTGTCTTGGGAGGTAGACTTTCAAGTATTTTATATTGATAACAGTTTTTCTAAATGGAATTTCCCTTTCTTTCTATTGTTGTTGGACTTCATTGCACCTATATAGAAATGCTGATGATTTGTGTGTTTATTTTGTATCCTGCAACGTTGCTAAAGTTGTTAATAATTTCCAGTAGCTTTTTAGTTTATTTTCTAGAATTTTCTAAGTATAACATCATACCATCTGCAAAGAGTAACAGTTTTATTGGCTATTCTAATTCCTTTCTTTTTTCTTCTCTTATTGCTATAGCTAACATTTCTAATACAACATTAAATAATAGAGTTGATACTTGACATCCTTTCTTTAGCTTGATTGTGTGGAAAATGTTATCACTTTATATATAATACTTGCTGATGATTTTAGATAAATAGTACTTATCATTTTAAGGTAAGCTCCTTTTATTCCTATGATTTCTAAACTTTTTATTAGGAATGGGTTCTGTATTTTGTCAAAGGCCTCTTCTTTATGTATTGAGAGAATGATATAATTTCTATTTCTTTTGTTATTGATATGGTCAATTATGCTGATAGTTTTCCAAATATTGAACCAGCCCTGCATTTCTGGAATAAATCCCAACTTTCCTTGTTTGGGTATCAGCATCATATTTGTGTCATAAAAAGAGTTTGGAAGGATTCCTTCTTCACTTATTTTTCCATATAATTTATATAGTATTGGGATTAATTGTTCTTTAAATGTTAGGTAGAATTCACTTGTGAATCCAGCGGGTCCTGGGGATTTTTTCTTGGAAAGTTCATTTATGACTTGTCCAATTTATTTCCCTAAATTTGGGTTATTTAAATATTTGATTTCTTCTTCTGCTAATCTGGGTAACTTATATTTTTGTAGAAATTCATCCATTTCATTTATTTATTTATTGTTGAGGCAATTGGGGTTAAGTGACTTGCCCAGGGTCACACAGCTAGTATGTGTTAAGTGCCTGAGGCTGGATTTGAACTCAGGTCCTCCTGACTCCAGGGCCAGTGCTCTACCCACTGTGCCACCTAGCTGCCCCCATCCATTTCATTTAGATTGTCAATCTCATTGGCATATAATTGAGCAAAATAATTCCCAATATTGTCTTAATATTCTCTTGATTGGTGTTGAGTTCATTGCTTTAATTTTTGATAATAGTAATTTGGTTTTCTTCTGTTTTTTAATCAAATTAACCAAATGTTTATCTCTTCTATTGTTTTCTTCCATAAAATCAACTTCTAGATTTATTTATTATTTCCATGGTTTTCTTACTATTTTATTAATCTCTCCTTTTCAGCATTTCCAATTTGGTGTTTAGTTGGGTATTTTTAATTTGTTCATTTTCCAGTTTTTTTTGTTTTTGTTTTTGTTTGTTTATTTTTTAAGTTGCATGCCCAAATCATTGATCTACTTCTTCTCTATTTTATGGATATAAGAATTTGGGGACATAAATTTTCATCTAAGAAGTGTTTTGGCTGCATCCCATAAATTATGATATGTTGTCTCATCATTGTCATTTTCTTTAATGAAATCATGAATTGTTTCTCTGATTTGTTCTTTGACCCACTTGTTTTTTAGGATACTATTTAATTCTCAAATGGTTTTTAATCTCACTTTCAATTGTCCATTAATGGATGTAATTTTTATTGCATTATGATCTGAAAAGGATGTATTTATAATTTATGCTTTTCTCCATCTGGTTGTAAGGTTTTTATGCCCTAATGCATGGTCAATTTTCATGTATTTCCCATATACTGCAGAGAAGAAGGTATAATTCTTTCTATTCCCATTCAATTTTCTCCAGACATCTATCATATCTAACTTTTCAAGAACTTTATTCATTGCCTTAGCTTCTTATTTATTTTTTTCATTAGATTTATCCAGTTTGGAGAGCAGAAGGTTAAAGCCCCCCACTATGATAATTTTTTTGTCTATTTCCTTCTGTAACTCATTCAAGTTCTTCAAAAATTTAGATGATATGCCATTTGGTGCATGTATGTTATGTATTTATATGACTTGATTATATATGGTAACTTTCAGCAAGATTTACATTCCTACTTTATCTCTTTTAACTAGAACTATCTTGGCATTTGCTTTGTCTGAAATCATTATTGCCATCCCTGCTTTCTTTGCTTCAGCTGAAGCAAAATAGATTTTGTTCCAGCATTTCACCTATACCTTGTGTTTATCTCTCTGCTTTAAATGTGTTTCTCGTAAACAAAATATTGTAGGATTTTGGTTTATAATCCTTTCTGCTATCTGCTTCCATTTAATGGGTGAGCTCAACCCATTCACATTTATGTTATGATGAATAACTATTTCTATCCATGCTATTTTCACCTGTTTCTCCCTCTCACTTTGGCCTGCCACCCTCTCCCTTCCCACAATTGTTTTACTTATGATCACTGCCTTCCCCATTATCCTTGTATCAGTTTCCGCTCCCCCTTCTATTATCACCATCCCTTTTTTTTTTGAAGTACCTTATAGGGTAACATAGATTTGTATATCCAACTGAGTGTATTTGTTATTCACTCCCTGAGCCAACTTTTATGAGAGTAAGTTTTAATCTCTATCCATATGCCCAATCTTCCCCCATTATGTTAGTTTTTTATGCTTCTTTGTGTATGTGTTTGTTCTCCCCATTGTTTTACTCCTCCTTCTTCCAATGAGTTACTTTTTACTCCTTTATTTTGTTTTCTGGGGTGCCAAACCATCAATGTCACCTTATTACTATATTCTCTGTCTACATAAATTCTTTCTAATTATTCTTTTAGTACAATTTTTAAGACTTACAAAAATTATCATCCCTTCAATATTACTTTATGACCACACCCTCATTACATATACTCCTAATTGCTGTAATAATTGTTCTTATAATAGAATTATTGAGACTTAAAAATATTTTCTCATCATATAGAACTAGAAACATTTTAACCTTATTTAAATTTCTTATAATTTTTCTTTCTTATTTCTTTTTTTTACCTTTTTATATTTATCTTAAGTCTTGTATTTGGAAGTCAATTTTTTATGTAACTCTGGCCTTTTAATCATAAATGATTGAAAGTCCTCTATTTCATTAAATATCCAATTTTTCCCCTGAAAGATATATTCAATTTTGATGGGTATGTGATTCTTGGTTATAAACCTAACTCCTTTGCCTTCCAATATATTATATTCTAAGACCTGCAATTCTTTAATGTGTAAACTGCTAAATCCTCTGTAATTCTTACTGTAGTTCCATGGTACTTGAATTGTTTCATTTGGCTACTTGCAATACTGTTTTCTTTAATCTATGAGCTTTGAAATTTGACTATGATTTTCCGGGGTGTTTTCATTTTGGGGTCTCTTTCAGGCAGTGATCAGTGGATTCTTTTAATTTCTATTTTGCTCTCTGGTTTTAATATTTCAGGGCAATTGTCTTTGACAATTTCTTGAAAGATATTGTCTAGGATTAATCTTTTGGTCATGGCTTTCACATAGTCTCATAATTCTTATATTATCTCTCCTGAATCTATTTTCTAGGGCATTTTTTTTTCCTATGAGAAATTTTACATTTTCTTCTATTTTTTTTTTGCTTTTTTTGCTTTTGTTTTCTTGTATCTTGGTGTCTTATATAATCATTAGTCTCCATTTCTTCAGTTTTAATTTTTAAAGAATAACTTTCTTCAGTGACTTTTTGTATTTCTTTCCCCAATTTTTCTTCTATTTCTCTAATTTGATTTTAAAAGTTCTTTTTAAGCTCTTCCAGGGATTCAATTTGGGCATGAGACCAATTTGTATTTTTCTTTGAAGTTTCACCTGTAGCCATTTTGTTACTATTCTCCTCTATGTTGGTGACTTGATGTTTCTTATCACTGAAGTTACTGTCAATAGTCAAGCTTTGTTGTTGTTTTGCTCTTTTGGGGGACTTAATTTTTTTAATTGATTTTGGTTCACTTCCTATAACTGTCCCAATGTTTGTGCTGGGGCTCTGGGTCTTATTGGTGGTTTTCACTGTGCTTCAGGGTATAGCCACCTACTGGGTTGCCAAAGTTAACAAAGTCTTTTTGGTAGTTGGCCCTGGAGGAATATTCTTGTTGATTGTCTGGCCTATGGGTGGTACCTTGCTATTGGGTTGCTATGGTAACCAGTGACTGCTAGCAGACCCTAGAAGGCTAAAATTGTTGCAAACTGCTGAGTCCCTGGGGTTGTTTTTTTTCCCCTGGAAATAGTCTTTCTTGTAGGAGGTCACAGGGGTGGGAATCTGCTGTTGACCTGCTTGGGTAAGATTTCACTACAGTTTAGGAATGGGGTTCTAAGTTGTGCCTCACTGGTGATTTGCCCCAGGCTCAGAGGCCTGGGACTGGCCCCTGCTGTAAACTCAGAAGCTGCTGTTGTTGCTGCTGCTCCTGGATCTCACTTCCCTTCCACCCAGGTAAGACAGACCTTTACTGCCAGGCTGGTAGGCTCTTTCCCTGCTCCTAGGATGGTTCACAGGCAGTTATAAGTAGGTTTAGAGGGGAAATCTGGGAGAGCTGCAGTGGGCTGCTTCCTGATTTGGCCCATCTTGGCATAGGAACTTATTTGAGTGACTTTTGCTACATGTTCTGAGCATAAGATTCACTCATCCCATTCTTTATCTCATATGACAACTGAATTATTTATTACTATGTCACCAGGTTTTCATCAGGCCTGTGACATGTTTTAAGGTACAGCTGCTCAGACCAAATAGCCAGAAAAGGTGAAAGTCAATTCAGGAGCATATTTCTGAAAGAGTAGATATGAAAAGAAACTTGGGAGGAACTTCATGTTTATACTTTTACTTTGGCTTCCACCCCTCCCTATATCCAACAATCATATTTAGGAACATAATAGAAAAAACAAAAAACAGAAGAACGAGAACAGTGGTGGCAATCACAACCAATTCGATGTACCATCAACTGATTCATTGTCTCTCTTCACAGATCTGCTTTCCTCCCCTCTATTATGTATACTACAAGGAAGTGGGATTAAGAAAAGGCAGTGGGATTAAGAAGTTGCCTATGGCACAGTACACAGGTGATACATGATGATAGAAACTTTTTAAAATAAATTAACATATTTAATACAAAGAGATTTTGCTCTCCAAAGCTTGCATGTATTAATTGGGACAAGTGAAGTTATTTATGTTAATGTGAAGCCACAATTTTCAGTCTTTGCATATAGATGAGTTTTCCCAGTTCTAATGCATCCATTAGTGTATTTAAAACATGTGTGTTTACCCATGCACGTATGTGTATTTTATGTCTGCTACTGCCTCCCCTCCCTATTCAAATCAAGTGACATTTTTCAATGGCTTCTTGGGGAGGGGGGAAGGCATTGGGTGTGACATATATCATAACATCCTTCAATCCTTACAGGTTAATTTGTCTGTGCAATGTTTGTTATACTTAGGCACTTTTGTTGATCTAGGTTCTTGATGATTTAGCAAAATGAATTCCTTCGGGGATTGCAACTAGAAGGCATCTATTACAATGGACAGACTATCGAGAAATCAGTTTCTAATAGGAGTCCTCTTATTCAATGATAGGCTAATGTTCCAGTTCCTGTTGCTTCCAAGTTGTTTCACTGCCAGTGCTGAAAGCTTTTCCCTCCTCCATCTGCTCCCTTCTCTATATTAAACTCAGAGAGGGAAGAGGAATTTCAGTAAGAAAGATGAAGCTGTCATGGCTAAAGAGAGATTTTCTGGAATATCACTAATACTCCTGGTGACATCTGACAGCATACAGTATCACCACTATAATAATAAAAAGTCTATTTAAAAACTGATGTGCATTTGACCCTCATGTGTGCATCATAGATGCAAAATGAGCATATATGGCCCTGGTCCAGAAAATATATACAGACATACAAATATTGGCACTGATACCATCACTGCAATTAAAAATCTTTGGGGTAGGAAATAGGAGATGGAGAGAAAGAAAAGTAGATGTCAGTGAATCAAGAAGCAGCCAAAATAGAGAGACTGAGTACACTGTTGGGAAAGAGTGAGTTCAGTAGGGATTGGGGATAGTGTCACTCTAAGGGATTTAGAACCAGAAAATTGACCCTAAGTGTAAAGCTACATGACATATGTACACTGAGTTCTGAGTACTCAGTATTGGACTTAAAGGGACTGGCTTCCCTGACAGTATGAGGCAAGTGTGTTACTGCCTTTCATTTGGCAGCTGCCACCATCCTGTCATAGCCACTCTCTCTCCCACATATACCTCTGCTGTTTCAGAAAGAGAGAGGTGTTTGATTTATAGCCTTAATTTTGCATACAGACATTTATTCAACTATACAAACATTAAACACCTAAATTAAGCTAGTAAGCAAAGCATTTGCATTTATGTGCAAGCAGTACATTTAAGATTCAGTTGCAAAGGCATTGGGGAAAATATGTTTCTGCAGCAGAATTTGTATATACTTAAGATAATGTGTTTAGGGAATCACAAATTAGTTGAATTTAAATACTTTCTCCAACTTCATGATTCCAAAATATACCGACCTTTTTAAAAATGTGCATTGTGATTACAATTTTGGATCTTTTCTCAGCATCTCTCCCCATATAAAATTTATACACTTGGGAAATCATACCTTACATTTGTAGAGGACTTTAGAATATTTAAAATGTCCTCACAACCATTTTATCCACACAATTATTTTCCTCGTTTTCCTTATGAAAACATCGACTCAGAGAGATGAAGACACATTTCAAATATCATAGAGCAAGTCAGTGTCAGTACAATCTCTTGAACTCTGTTCTCATGAATAGGTCTAACACTTTTTCCAGTTTAAAAAAATTACTTTCCTGGATATTTCAACAACCTTTCTCCCAAGATCAGTCCAACAGGGTAATATTAAGGTTTAGGAGTTAGAGTCATAGTAATATCAGAATCAGTACAATAGTGTAGTTATATGTATGGATATTATTTTACATAATAAATCACCATATGCGACCTCACAATTGGTTTTACTCTTTGGAAGGCTATCCATTCCAAGAAATATTGATGGGAGAAAGAGCTCGTCTAAGTCAGTTCTCCTACCATGGGAGTCACAGGTAAGGTAGATACTGACAGTAACTTTAGAGAAATTTTGATGCTCAATTTTTTGACTTGGCTGCCAGCTAAAAATGAAGTTAGAAAAATGTGCAGATTAAAGTTCAGTTTAACATATAATTGAGTCTGTGTTGACAGTGAGGCATCTAGGAGGTGATTTCCAGTTGGCAGTTTGAGATGTAGAGCTAGAATTCAGTTGGAGAAAATCATAAGAGCTAACATGAAAATTATCTTCTTTGATTTTTATGAAACTCCTATGAGATCAGTTAAAGCTGGTCTTGGAATCCTGGTTTTACTGATGAAAAAACTGAGACAATGAGTTGCTAAAGAAATTTACCCAAATTCATGTCACAAAACCCATACTAGAACTTAAATTCCCATACTCCTCTTCAAAAGGATACTTTTCTACTTTGCCTGGTTTTCTTAAGAACAAAAGCTTGTTGTTCTAGATAGAGGTGTGAAATCACTGAGAGATATTTCCTTTAGCATTAATCTATTAATATCATTGGTTTTGACAAAAATTTGGAGAAATGCTAAATGTGAAGAGCCAATTTCTGACCTAAGTTTACACAGACCTGGCTGTGATTGCAAGAAAATGAATTCCATATGTTTCAAAGATAATTTTTGGCACCAAAGAATAATACTGGAAAGTGTCATATTTGCAGAAAAGTCACTTGAAAGTTAAATTTGTCTCTGACAGAAATTCCTCAACCATACCATTGTGTTTGTTATTAATTATGGCCCCCAAAAGAGAAAGATTATACTTATTCCATGTTTAATTATGAGATTTAGCATTATCAATTTACCTTCCTAGTTTTTTTGTTTTGTTTTTTATATGTAGAATATATGCTTGGGAGACTAGTGAGGAACTCCTGTATTATTCTGTCTCTTTGTTGAGGTATAAGCTCAGGCCAAAATAGGGAAAAATAAAGAGGGCTTTGACCCAGGGTCCTGAAACTTAAGGAACTCTGCAGCACATTTATTTTTAGCTTGTAGAAACTACTGAACTTAACACCTGGTTAGCAAGTTTATTTAGTTAATATTAGAAGCTAACAGATAGTCCTTTTTCAGGCTCTCCCTCTTCATTCTATATTTTGTTCTAGTGTCTCTGTTTCTACTGCATGAAAGTCTACTTTCAAAAATTGTATTAAAGATATACATACACATATATTATACACATTATAAATATGCATATATTATACAAAGTATCACATATCTCTATTATCTATCTATCTGTCTGTCTGTCTGTCTGTCTGTCTATCCATCCACCTATATCTATCCATTTGTGATGCTTGCCCTTGGTGTAGGCATATTTTGTGTTACCTTTTCTGGACCCTAGAATTTCAAACTATCAGTCTAGGTTGTGGGATTCCTTTGACAAGGACAATTCCTTGTAGATTTTAATTTCCTGTTAATTTTATAACAATGTAAACATTAATATAGTACTTTAATATATGCAAAGTTAAAAAAGATGCAGTCAATTACATATACAACCAAATATTATGCTCACAACTACCCTGTGAAGTAAGTGTAATTATATCCCCTTTTTACAAATAAAAAACCTGAGGGTTAGAGAGATTAAGTAGCTTACCCAGGGTTATTGAATTGGATAAATGTCTGGTGCAGGATTTGAACTCAGATATTCCTCATTCCAAGTCCAGTATTCTATTACATAACTAAGGATTTGTCATAGCATTAATGATATTTCATTGGTTAGGTATAAAATGATTTTGTTCTTCATATCACTGAATTCACCCCATCCTCATGAGAAAATGCATTGTTACTTATTGCCCAGGTCATAACTCATTGCTGTTGAAATTGATATCCCATGGACTTAGCCTTTTAAAAAGACAGCAGAGATAGACAAGGAAAATCAAAGAGTAGCTGTGGGAGTCTTTTAGAATTATTATTGTTGTTGTTGTTAATTTTTTCCAATTATATGTAAAGATATTTTTGAGTTCCAAATTTTTCTCCCACCCTCCTATCCCTCCCCCCTCCTGAAGTCAGGAAGCTATTTTGTATATATTATACATTACAGTCATGTTAAACATATTCCCACATGACTCATGTTGTAAGAGAAGAATCAGAACAAGTGGGAAAAAATCAAGAAAAAATAAGGAACAATAACAGAAAAGCAACAGCAAAAGTGAAAATAGTATGTTTCAATCTGCATTCAGACTCCATCATTCTTTTTCTGAAAGTGGAGAGCATTTTCCATCATTAGTCTTGTGGCATTGTCTTGAATGATTGTTTTACTGAGAAGAGCTAAATCTATCACAGTTGTTCATCACACAATGTTGTTGGTACTGTGTACAATGTTCCCTTGGTTCTGTTTATTACACTAAGCATCATTAGAGGTAAGTCTAGTTTTTTTCTGAAATCCATCTGCTTATCATTTCTTACAGCATAATAGTATTCCATTATATTCATACACCACAACTTGTTTAGCCATTCCCCAATGGATGGGCCTCCCCTCAATTTCCAATTATTTTCCAACACAAAAAGAAGAGCCATAAATATTTTTGTGCATGTGGTTTCTTTAGTCTTCTTTATAATCTTTTTGGGATATAGACCTAATAGTGGTATTGCTGGGTCAAAGGGTATGCACAGTTTTTATAGCCTTTTGGGCATGGTTTCAAATTGTTCTCCAGAATGGTTGGATTAATTCACAGCTCTACCAACAGTGCATTCCAATTTTCCCACATCTTCTCCGACATTGTTTATCATTTCCCTTTTTTGTCAGATTAGTGAATTGCATAGGTACAAGGTGTTACCTCAGAGTAGTTTTAATTTGCATATCTCTAAACAATAGTGATTGAGAATTTTTGTTTTCCTTATGCTGGAGATAGCTTTAATTTCTTTATCTGAAAACTGCTTGTTCATATTCTTTGACCATTTCTCAATTGGGGAATGACTTGGGTTCTTATGTATTTGATTTAGTTGTCTATATGTTTTGAATATGAGGCCTTTATCAGAAACACTGTAAAATTGTTTCCCAGCTTTCTGATTTCCTTCTAATCTTGTTTGCATTGGTTTTGTTTGTTCAAAAACATTTTCATTTAATGTAGTAAAATTTATCTACTCTGCATTTCATCATATTCTCTGTGGTCATAAATACTGTTTTATAATGTTCATCTTTGGTTATGAATTCTTCCCCTATCCATAGTTCTGACAAGTAAACTTCCTTTTCTAAATTGCCTATAGTATCACCCTTTATATCTAGATCATGTACCCATTTTGACTTTACTTTGGTGTATGTTGTAAGATGTTGGTCAATGTCTAGTTTCTGTCATACAATTTTCCAGGTTTCCCAACAGTTTGTTTTTTTTTAATAGTGAGTTCTTATCCTGGTGGCTAGAGTCTTTGGGTTTATCAAACAGTGGATTGCTATATTCATTTACTGCTGTGTTTTGTGTGACTAACACATTCCACTGATCCACCTCTCTATTTCTTAGCCAGTACTGAATATTTTGATGATTGCTGTTTTATAATATAGTTTTGTTTTTTGTTTTGTTTTTTTTTTTCGGTAAGGCAATTGGGGTTAAGTAACTTGCCCAGGGGCACACAGCTAGTAAGTGTTAAGTGTTTGAGGCCGGATTTGAACTCAGGTACTCCTGAATCCAGGGCTGGTGCTTTATCCACTGTGCCACCTAGCTGCCCTATAATATAGTTTTAAATCTGGTATAGCTAGGCTACCTTCCTTTGAATTTTTTTTTCATGTATTCCCTTGATATTATTGACCTTATGTTCTTCCATATGGATTTTGTTATTAATTTTTCTATCTCTATGAAATGATTTTTTGGTAGTTTGGTATGGCACTGAATAGATAAATTAATTTAGGTAGAATTGTCATTTTTATTATATTATTAGCACAGCCTGCTCATGAGCAGTTTGTAATTATCATTTGTTTAGATTTGATTTTATTTGCGTGAAAAGTATTTAAGTATTATTTATCTAATGCTGTAATTTGCAAAGATGTTGCTGACATGAATTAGTAAAGGAAGTTCCTCACCAGGTACTTCCCATACTGATGAAATCACAAGCCCATTCTCTATCCCTCTTCACTATTCTGGGTCATTTAAGGACATTCTTTTTTCCAGTTTTTGCTTAAATCATCCATATAGAACCTACCACATACTTATTGGAGGTTTTCCCCTTTTCTTTTTAGTATCTCAGGAATATCCCCTGAAGATATCCTCATGATCCCTTACATTTTCATTTTAAAGCCTATCTGCTATCTATTAAAAATGTTCTCAAAATATCAGTTCTTGCACACACAGACTATCACTGTATATTATAACTGTTTACTCTCATAATTAAACTTTCCATTGTCCTTTTGGTTACTTGTCACTTGAATTGTTCTAAACCTGTGTACTCTATGATTCATAGCCATATGACATCAACAGGAAAAGATTATGTTAAAGAAACAAATTTAGTAAAGAAAATGGACCTTTACAGCAGGAAAGAGAAAGTTTGAAATAACCTCTTTATGCTCTTCTATCTTCTCTTTCCTTCCACATGAAGAGGAAAGCAATTAGAGACACATAATGACACACAAAAGCTACAGGATAATTTTTTTTTCCAATAAGAACAGAGCATTTTTTTTTGTTTTCAGGATGAAAACTTCCTTCTCTGAGCAAAATATATCCTGATCCAAATATAAATATAATAGCACTTTTATCATCACTACTCTCATGATCTTTATCACTTTTGTTGACTATTTCTTTTAAGAGTAAAATTTCAGGCTTCACATAGATAGGTCTTGTGCAAGGTAGATATTGGGCAGTAGGAGTATATCCTATACCCATATAGCATAATAGGAGTAAAAAAAAAAGCCACCTCAGGTATTTTTTCTATAAATATGACTCCACCTGTCTTGGATATTCTATGACAGTTTCCCAAACTTTTTTCCCATGAAACCTTAGCATTCTATATAAAGATAATGGAAATTAGATGAGAAAATTTCAATAGCAATTATATTTCCTTTGTAAAATATTATGAAGTATATTAACATTTGTGTCAAAGATTTGAAAATCATGTTTTATGATAAATATGTTAATTTCCATTATTTTACTACAAAATTTCTCCTCGTTTTCCAACAAAATAAGCTTAGTTTCAAAGTAGTTCTAGGCCATTTAACAGTCTTTAATGCTTATTAAATGCTTACTCTGGACCATATAATTTTCAGACATACTGCTTTAAAGAATCAAAATATTCTCCCTCTTAGACCATTTGACAAGTATTTTAATTATGTAAATAGTTATCATTTATCTTCTTTTATCCACTTAAAAACATCCCTAAGTTATTCAAGCAATTATTGAAAGATTGTTTACGAATTTCCTACTCAGTCTGGTTATGCTCCTCTGGATGGGCTCCAGATTATCAACATTTCTCCTTAAACGTGGTGCCCTCAATTGTACACAGTACTCCAGATCCCATCTGACTCGTTAGGCATATACTGACACTAGGGTCCATTTAATTCAAGAGGCAACATTGCCCCTTAGTCATGAATTCAACATGGTTAGAATAAAAGTCCTTATTTTCAGCCCCATACACTTATCCATTGAAATTGCTTCCTAATCTTCCATTATTTTAATGTACCATGAGATAGTTAACCATTAACCTATTACTGGACATTTAAGTTATTTCCCTTAAAAAATAAATAACATTTCTATGAGAATCTTTGAACAGATAACTCCTTTTTGTTGTTGTTATAACATGATCAGGGTATATTCTTAAAGCATCATTAAATCAAGTAGGATGGTTTTATTTAACCTTTAGTGTAAATAACTCCCAATCCACAACCCCCAACTGTTGGTTTTTCACATACAGAGATTTTCCTTGGTTTCTAGTTTTTATTTTCCTCCAAAGAATCTTTTATTCACCAGATAAATCAGTGATTTGTATTTATAGTACTAATGTGGATTTGTGGAACCCTTCATTATTCACCAGGCACTGGAATAAAAATGTATATCGTGAAAGATGATAAAGGGAGAAGAGAGAGATTGCTGTGAATTGTCAGGTTGAAAAATAAAATAAACACACATGCACAGTCAAAGTGAAATGCCTCAATTTTCCTTGATGAAATATTTGCCAGACGGGTCAAATACTAGCTTGAGATAATTTTTTTTCCTGTATTCTCATTCAGTTCCCAGCCTGATATTCAATGAATATATGATGGCTTGATAAAACATTAAAAAGTATAAAGTAATATAGAAGCAGCTAGGTGGTGCAGTGAATAAAGAGCTTTACCTAGAGTCAAGAAAAACTGAATTCAAATTCACCCTTAGATTTTTACTAGTTCTTTGTACTTTTTGTATCTGCCTCAATTTCTGTAACTATTAAATGGAAGTAATAATAGTCCTTATATCCCAGCATTATTGTGAGAAGGGAATAGGATATTTGTAAAATACTTAGCACAGTACCTGGCACATAGTAAGTGCTAAATAATTGCTTAAAACTATAGCTATTCCTAACATGGTGTGTCTAAATTTAATAGGCAAAGGACACCATTAACTCAAAGTAGAGACATTTACTGTAACTCCATAAGAAGAAAAATATAACAAAATAATCCCCCCATAAATTTGGAGTGCACTATTTCACCAACACACAAAGAATCCATGGAAACAGTAAGGGCATACATAATTTACTTTACTAGTGATGCTCACTTGATCCAGCTAACAGATATCTCCAGAATCTCAGGATCTCAAATGCCTTTCTGTTCATCTCCATGTTCTTGTCTCTGGGCATAACATTTGTCTTTGTTGGCTTGCTCTGCTATTTTCCCTCCCTGATAAAACTGCTATGCTATGTTACCTGGAACTTTTTCTTTATGTAATTTGACTCCATCTTGAATCACAAAGTACCTACTTTCTAATGCCTTAAGTGTTTGCTTTTCCAAATTCATGTTTACTAACCTAAAATAATAATTGTAATAGTTTCACTGTCCTGTTTTAATAATCGCTAGACTAAGGCAAAGCAAGGAGCAAAGAGACGGACATTTAATAAAATATATAAGTTTCAAAGTGTTGTTTCTAGGTAAAAATACAAAGCAAGAAATTCAATGAATGAAAATATATTATGTCTGGCTGGGCTTTTCACATATTTAGAAAACTATAGTAAAAAATCCTCAAAACTCTGAAAAGAAAAGCATATTAAATATGTTACTTTTCCTCAAGAAAATAAAATTTTAGTTATTTTTTTATAATATTGTATGGATTAATTTTCCAAAAGAAGGTACAATAAGCAACAAAGCTATAGAGGGAACACTAAAAGTCATCTAGTCTGAATTCCGTCATTTTATGAAAAAAGGAAACTTAGGTCTAGAGATGGTAAATGGCTTTACCAAGGGAGTTAGGAGGAGAGTCAATTTTTTAATTCAATTCTTTGGGCTCCAGATCTAGTTTTCTTGGCACTGCACCATGCCACTTCTCTTTCATAAAAAATACATCAATATCCTTTTAAAGAGCAAACTGAAAATATTTTCTATATCTTCTATGCTGTTAAACTTTCATGAAGTCCTAAATACATTCTTAGGAGGATTCTGGCTTATTCTATGGTATTTCCTTTAACAAATTGAGTTAGGCATTGTTGTCATTCCTCCATAATCCCTGATTGGCATTCCTTATCACCTTACGCTTTTTAAAAATCCTATAGCAACCTAGGTTTAGGTACTTTTAAACTATTTTCTCTATGGTTTTGACCCCTACTTTCTGTGTTTCAAATTTTCCTATTCTTCCTGGGGTTTTTGTCAGTTTGTTTTCTGTTAGTTTGTCCTGCTCCCCTGAGTATTACAGAAACCAGTATTTACTTCCTTTATTCTTCCCTCAGATCCTTGTAATTTCTCTTCAAAGGACAGTTGGTTTCTGATACCCTACACTCTTTTGACTCCTTATCCTTCTTCCTGTGTATGTCCTCTAATCACTTGTTGTTTTGATCCACATTGGTTTCTTTGAAGACTTTCTGAAATCATACTCTCTGGCCTAGTGGCCCTTAAGCACAGCAACTCCCACAATGCCTCAGTGAGTTTCAGCCCAAATTGGCTGAAAGACAATGACGCTGAAAAAATTGTTCCTGGCACTAAAAATCAAAGCGATTATTCAAGTAAAATTCATCATTTTTTAAATGTATGTTTTCAGCCTTACCTCCCAGTAATTGCAGCAGAAGGAGCAAGAGCAGCTAAGGTATTTTTTTTTTAATGTCTATGACAAAATGTTGTTTTGTGATTTTTCCTGTATTATTAAAATAATTTTAAAGTACCTAAATATAGTACTATTTTAGGTGTGTCTTTTTCTTTCTTTTTTTTTAGATAATACTCATTATCATTTTCATGATGTAGCTCTAAGTTCAAAATGGGATATTACCTTTTGTTCTTCTTAAAGCCTGGCACAGTGGTGTAAACTATCTAAGGGGATGCTTTATAGTGGTGAAGCTCTAATCACTGCAACCCACAGATCCAAGAGGTTCACAAGGTAAAGTGAACATTGCCAGCTTCATAAAACTAAAGGGTCAGAAATCAGAAATCAGACTTGATGGGTTCATTGCTGAGGGCTCCCTAACTATCAAACCATAACTTCCTTATGTTTTGCCCATCCAATGTAATTTTTGTATGTAATTTCCCATAGTCATAGAGGATATACCTAATGTACTGGAACACTTTCATTCTTTTAGCATTTGAATGCCTCTCATTTCCTCTGTGAATTGTATGCTTGGGACCTGCTATCTCCAGGAGTACTATGTCACTACTTCAGCATTACAAAGGGTTTCTGTGTGTCTTTTTTCTGTTGCTTTGATCCTAAGCTATGACCATTTATGTTTCTCATTTTTCAGGAGACCAATGACTAGCAATCTGGTTCCATTTAATCATTTAAGATCAATAGGCTTTTATAAAGGGATATTCAGGTTGAAGATATAATAAAAAATAAAAGGTCAAATATGTTCCCCCTAAGATGTCAGGGTTTATTCTCCCACTATAGCACTGTGATTTCTAGATTCAGCTTAGCTCAATTTCTACCAAGTTCTTATGAAGATGAAGCATGTTTGCAGATCAGAAGAGTCTTTATATCACCTTCTGTTGGACTTGAGTCTTAAAGGTCATCTCATAGGTTGATCCTTGATCTTTTGTCCTCAGTGCCATTTTCAGTTATAGTTGCAAGAAGCTGTAGCATGCACAGTGGCCACACATGAGTAAAACTGTCTCAGTAGATGGACTAAAATGAATTTAGGCTAACTTACAGTCTTCAAACCTGTTGTTGCTGAGCTGGGATGGGGTGGGGGGGAAGTAGTCTATTATAAGCATATGAAGATTTCCCCAGGTAGAATGGAAAGATGAGCACAATTTGTTATATTCTCCATGAAGGCAACTGAAGCATGTGCTGTGAGATACTGAGAACTTGGCTGAACATTGAAGATGGAAAGGTGATCTGCTGTATCCTGGGCCATGGTCATCTTTTTTTTTTTTTTTTTGGTGAGGCAATTGGGGTTAAGTGACTTGCCCAGGGTCGTCACACAGCTAGTGTCAAGTGTCTGAGACCAGATTTGAACTCAGGTCCTTCTGAATCCAGAGCCAGTGCTCAATCTACTGTGACACCTAGCTGCCCCAGGGCCATGGTCATCTTGACTTTTGTCCTGCCACTAGACTTTGATGACTCTGGCAGACAGAGTGAGTCTGACGGCTTTGTGCAACTCTCCCTCACAAATCCAATTCACCTGCAAGTCACATCACCCCATGATCCTCTTCAAAATGAAGGACAAATACCAGAAGACTAGAATCAGTTAGAAATCATATACACATGATAAAAAATCTGTAGATTTTCCCTTATACTGTATCCCTTCTAGAAGCTGACTTCTAGTCTCTCCACATAGAAAAGTTGCAATTGTCGAGCAACCTCTTGGATTCTGTGCACATACTATACTGTGTTTAGACCTTGATGATACCTACAACCATACCTTTATTCACAGCCAAGCATGTTTGACAATAATTATATACTGCATTTCCTTTCTATGTACCATTAGGATGATAGTAGAACTGGCTAATATCCTTCAGTCATTTTTCAATCCTGAGATCCAAGAGGTTCACAAGGTAAAGTCAACATTGTCTTCTTTGGTTTAGTTGGAACATGTCTTACTTTGCAGCCATTTTCATCTTCAAAAGAGAGAAGTTAAAGAATTGGGTTGTTGCAGAGGTGAACTATCTTGAACTCTCAAAAGTACTAAGGTTTTTTTGTTTTGTTTTGATTTGGGGTTTTTTTGCAGGGCATTGGGGGTTAAGTGACTTTCCCAGGGTCACACAGCTAGTAAGTGTCAAGTGTCTAAGGTCACATTTGAACTCAGGTACTCCTGAATCCAGGGCCGGTGCTTTATCCACTGTACCACCTAGCCACCCCCTATTACTAAGGTTTTGAACAGGCCTTGAGGTGAAAACAATCTAAGCTTAACATTGAGCTTTATATACCTAATGCAGATGCTAAATGCTGTCTCATTTAAATAAATGTGAATATAAATGTCAGGAAGTTATTGAAGAGCTACTATACTTATTGTGTGGTAATTAGTTTAGATTCTTCTACCTTAACACTTTATCAAATACTATTATGTAGACTAGGGAGAGGTTGACAGGTACATAGAGGTTGAAATGAAGATTTTGTATGGTTGCAGGTTTAAGATATGAGGATTTTCAAGTAATTTATTCTTCAATTAAATTCAATCTCCTTCTCTGATTATATCTCATTGTGTGACTATGGACTTAGGACATTTTGACTAATAGTCATGTAAGCAGGATAATTGCATACTACAAGAAGTCAATATCCAATGCAAATTTAGTTTAATTCAGAAAAGTTTATTCGGTACTTCCTGTGTAA
The DNA here is from genome assembly GCF_019393635.1 of Dromiciops gliroides. Lineage (NCBI taxonomy): Eukaryota > Metazoa > Chordata > Mammalia > Microbiotheria > Microbiotheriidae > Dromiciops > Dromiciops gliroides. Next base: position 297,776,184 of record NC_057861.1, on the reverse strand, counting down.
AATATAAGAAAGGAAAGAGAAACAGCTTTTATAAAGTACTTACTAAGTACTAAGTTCTTTTTTATAAATATCTCATTTGATCCTCATAACAACCCTGTGAATTAGATGTTATAATAACCCCAAAGTGAGGAAACTGCGGCAAACAGAGGTTAAATGACTTGCTTATTGTCAGCTAGTAAGTATATGAAGCTGGATTTGAATTCAGGTATTCCTGACTTCAGGCCCAGTGTTCTATCCATCATTCTACCACCTGCAGGATCCAGCACATGAAAAATCATGTTACAAGTTTCATTTTTTCCTCAAGTAGAAATAAGTTTTATGGTTCCTCAAGGTATTTTAAGTTCTTAAAGTTCAAATTTGGTACACAGAATGAGTTGCTTAAATGCAGGTTGTCCCCATAGTATGAATGAGTACAGTCTTCCAAAGAGCTTATAAGATACTAATTTTCAAAAACAGAAGACTACATCAAAATCAAGGAATCCATGTTCCAAAAACTCCATGTTATTTTCACTGACTGATTTTTCCTGATCTTTTTGGTTCCTGGGTATTTCCATGGCTGTCTTTACTTTGTCCTATACTCAGCCCTGTCCTTGACTTTCTGTACTTCCAAATCAGGACTGTATTGTTAGATTTTACTGGACTTACTAAAGTACCTGGGGTTTCCTTGCATAGAACATCCAAGTACCCTTGTACACTGCTCATCATAGAATATCAATCCAAAAGGCATACTTCCTCCTAGAGACACCATTTTCTGAAGGGTCCAAACTAGGCTGCCACCTTCATTCTTATCCTTACCCTAATTTTGGCATTTGGAATTCAAGCATATGTCCTTGTACTGGGAATCTTCATTACTCACAACTACCACTATTTTTTAAGTTCCTTTTTATGTGTTGTCTTCTTCCATTAAAAGGTAAGTTACTTGAGGACAATACAATCATTTTGTTTTTGCTTGTATTTCCATCACTAGCATAGTGTATAAAACATAGTAGTCCTGAATAAATGCTTTTTTTCAATCTGATACTGACTGAGAAATAGAATAGTGGATAAATGGAATAGATTAGATACACAATATACAGAAAATGATTATAGTAACCTAGTGTTTGATAAACCCAATGCTTCAAGATTTGGGGGTAATAACTCATTATCTGACAAAACTTGAAGGGAAAACTGGAAAGCAGTTTGGCAGAAACTACACATAGGCCAACATCTCATACTGTATGACAAAATAAGGTCAAAGTAAATAAATGATTTATACATGAAGATAGATATAGATAAATTAATGGACCATGGGAAAATATATCTGTAAGAATTGGGGGTAAAGGAAGAGTTTATGATCAAAGAAAAGACAAACAGGATCATGGGGAGAAAAATATATTATTTTGATTGCATTAAATTTAAAATATTTTTCTACAAACAAAACCAATGCAGCTAAGATTAGAAGGAAATAAGAAAACTGGTGAAATTTTTCAGCAAATTTCTCTGATAAAAGCCTCACTTCTCAGACATATAGGGAACTAAGCCAAATTTGTAAAAATACGATCCATCTTCTTGTTGACTATCATTCAAAGGATTTGAACATGCAATTATCAGAAGAAATCAAAGGTATCAATAGTGACATGAAAAATTCCTTAAATCACTACTGATGAGAGAAATACAAATTGAAACTCTGAGACATCACCTGACATATATCAGATTGACTATGACAGAAAAGGAAAGTGACAAATGATGGAGGGAATGTGGAAAAATTAGGTCACTGCACTATTGGTAGAATTGTGAACTAGTCCAAACATTGTTCTAGTGAACAATTTAGAATCCCAATATACCACTGATAGGTCTGTATCACAAAGAGATCAAAGGTAAAAGGATCAACTTGTAAAAAACTATTTATACCTGTTCATTTTTATTGTGGCAAAAATTGGAAATTGAAGAGATTCTCATCAATCTGGGAATGGCTGAATGTGTTATTGTATATGATTGTGATCCCATACTAGTGTGCTAAAAGAAATGATGAATAGAATATTTTCAGAAACTCTTGGGAAATTGTATATAATCTCATGAGAAGTGAATTAAGCAGAAACAGGAGAACATTGTACATAGCAACAGCAATTATTGTTGTGGTTCAATCTTGTTCACCTCTTTGTTACCATGTATGCTGTTTTCTTGGGAAAGATACTGGAATGGTGTGCCATTTCCTTATCTGGTACATTACGTCTAACAGAGAGTAAGTGACTTGTCCAGGGTCACAGAGTTAGTGAATGTCTGAGGCCATATTTGAACTCACGTCTTTTTTCCTGACACTACACCCAGGAATATCTCCATGGAATCATGGAGCTGCCTCCACAACAGCAATATTGGAAGGATAATCAACTGAGAAAACTTAGCTACTGTCTTCAACACAATGACCCAAGATAATTCCAAAGGACCCATGATGAAAAATGCTATTCATGTACAGAGAAAGAACTGATGAATTATGAATGCTGATTGAAATATACTTTATTTTACTTTCTTTACTTTTCTTATTTTATTTTCATTTTTGCAACATAGCTAGTATGGAAATATGTTATGGAAAAATGCATAATTGATATCAACTTCTCAGAGAAACGGAAAAGGGAAGGGAGGGGGAGAATTTGGAACTCAAAATTTAAAAAATAAATTTTTGATTTAATGTTTTATATGTACTTGAAAAATATTTAATGAAATAAAGTACATATATATATATGTGTGTGTGTGTGTGTATGTGTGTGTATACACATATATATTAAATAAAAAATAAATACTTCTCTTCTGCCTTCCTTCCTTTTCCCTTATAAATCCATTTACTGTCTTTATCTTACTTATTCTTCACTCCTTTTTGACTATGTCCACTGTTTTTCTCTTTTTTCTCAGACATTTGTACCTTGACATTGATCTGTCCAACTGGATCCTAAGTCTCAGGTTTTCCTTGACTATTGTTTTCTGTGTAAGTCCATGCCTGACCATTACACTTTACTTTCAACTTTCTCTTCATTCTTATTTACTTTCTCCCATCTTTGTGAGAATCTATAATTCACAATCCTGATGCTAACACTAAGCAATAAACATAAATTCTCTTCTCTCTTCTTCCATTCTGTTCACTTCCTTTCCCTTTGCTTCCCTTCTCTATTGTTCTGTTCTATAAGTATTTATTGTTTCTCTATGTTTAAGATGCTGAAAACTATACGACAACTCAAGGGAAGATGTTTCAAAGATTCTTAAGAAAAATAATTTTAAAGTGGTGGAGAAAGCAAGGAGACCTCAAAATGAAAAATTGGATACTGCATAGTTTAATGGGGCTTCTTAAATGTAATTATCTTAAGACTTACAATGACAACAGAGAATGGGATGGTTAAGAATTTTTGGACAAGTATAGATTGCCAAGGCAGTTCCCAATTTGCAGATTTAGTGAATGAAAAGGTCAAGTTCAGAGACTTTACCTAGGTTGTAGGTCAAATAAATGAAGGTAAATTTTATAGGATAGGTTTGGAATAAGACTAAGCCTTAGGAATGTGGTGAAATAAATAGTGAAAGTAGGATGTGTTAACATGTATAAGAGATTTGTATAAATTATTGCTAGCTCTCAAATGTGTGCCTGCTTCGATAATGCTCATTTTACCTAATGAAATTGTTTTTATTTCTTAATAAATATATAACATAGATACTATGAAGTGTGTATCTAATATTTTAAACATAGTATTCTTCTGGACTTTTGTGACACTGCTTCTTTACTGTCACTTGGAAGCAGTGAATATAAATTTTAGATGAGAGATAGTACTATCCTAAAACAAACAAAAGTCATTTTTTTAAAAAGTTGTTTTTCTAATCTAGAGGCGTCATTTTGATTCTCTGAATATCTCAGTAGAAAATTGTAGTGTAGGCTATGTATTCAATAATTGGTGATATATTATAAAATTGCAAAATGTCTATTAATAAAGAAATGTTAATTATAATTAACTTAACTCCTCAAAACTATTATCTCTGAACATAGAAGGAAGTGGAGAATAGCTCAAACCTCACTTGAAAGGTCCCACTACCCAATGATGCTGAGAAAACCTTTTTGTAATGGCCTAGAGGTATTTCCCCCATTTTCATCATAACTACAATGCACTAGGTCAAGCAGAGAAATTCAGTCTACTCCATTAAGTCAAAACCAAGTATTCTCATAAGCCAGTACCACTGACTCACCGCAGTTATTAAAAAAAAAAAGTGCTCTCTTCCAAGAGGTTGTGTTTTGTTTCTCATACCCCAATTCCACCAGATATCCAAAAGCTATATAGAGATAGAGACAGAGCCTGAGATGGAGATGATATAGATATATTTCTAAACCAAAATATAGTTACTTTGTCTGTCCAAAATATGTAAAAACAAATTCTGCCTACACTTGCCTATTTACTCTTTAACTTTCCTTTCAAAATTACATTGTCTTCATCGTATAGTAGAGAGGAAGGAAACCATTTGCATGTTGGGCAGGAGGAAAAACAAGAGCTATAGCAGGGACCAGTTCAGGGGAAGGATCTTGTGAATTTATTATACTTTCTAAATCATAGACATAAATCCTTTGCAGAACTCCCATAATACTTACTGAGTCCTGAGAGACAAATCCAGAAGCCAAAATAATGAAGTAGAGGTTATAGTTCTCATGGGTTCTTCTAACTCAGTAAGAGTTATCAATACAAAGTTATCAGAACCTGCATCTCTAATATATCAATGGATATTACTTCAATCAATCCCTATAAACCTTTTGTTTGTTGTTGCTATAAACCTGTAAGAGAATATGCCACTATATCTTGCTGCGGCAAATCACATTTTTGTACTTCTTTTACAATTACCTTAAACAACAATTAGTCCCTTGCCCCATCAAAGATCATTCTCATGAATTTTTAACCACCCTTTTTAATTGACTCAATCCCATTAATCTATAAAAAGTTTTAATTCTCTCCAAAACTAGGAATAGATAGGGTCTAAACTTGTGGTTTCCTTAATATAGGGATCTAATTGATGAAGAAACTTTTCTCAAATCAAGATGTCACCTTCTCTGCCTAGAGCATTAAGGTTAAGGTTATGCCCAAGGTCAAACAACTATTATTTGCCAAGAGCAGGAATTGAACCAGGTTTTCCTGATTTCATATTTTTCTGATTCTCCCCTTCATTATGTTATCCAATAAAGCTCTCAGTAAATCTTACTCTTCCCCTTTACTACCCAGTTTCTTGAAAAGGTAGCCTGGAACTATTGTTCCCAATCCCTCATTAGTCATTTTATCCTCATTACAATCTAACCAAGTTTTTTTTTGTTTTTCTGTTTGTTTTGTTTAGAAATTTATTTTCTAAATTCCATGTAAAACCAAATTTTGAAATCAATTTGTTCAAACTTTGTGTTCCAACTTCTCTTCCTTCCACCCTTCCTACCTCCCACCCCTCGCACCCCACTCCCACAAGAACTCAAGCAATTCAATATAAGTTATACATGAGTAGTCATGGAAAATGTCCACATTAGCTAGGTTGTGAGAGAACACAGATAAAATCAAAGCTTCAGATTAAGGAGCTGTCAAAAAAATTATGTTGCAATCTGTTTTCAGATACCATCAGTTCTTTCTCTGTAGATGGATTGCATTTTTCATAAATCCTTCAGAGTTATATTGGATCATGGCAATCCTGAAAATAACTATGTCCTTCCCAGCAGATCACCTTATACAACTGCTGTTATTTTGTATACAGTACATTTCACTCTGCTTTACCTCATGTAGGTCTTTCTAGGTTTTTCTGATAGCATCTTGTTCATTATAACTTTTATATACTACCTTAAACATGACAAAGAATTTTCTTCACAATAAATAGTCCAGCATAACTATTTCCTTCCATCCTATTCCTTTCCCATGATATTTATTCTATTTTTTTATTCTTTAACCATATTCCTCCTCAAAGGTGTTTTGCTTCTGACTACCCCCTCCACAGCTCTGCCCTCCCTTCTTTCACCCTTCCCTCCTTACCCTCTTCCCCTCCCACTCTCCTGTAGTGTTAGATAGATTACTCCTCCCAATTGGGTGTGTATGTTATTCCCCCCTTGAGTCAACTCTGATGAGATTATGGTCTTTGAGCTAATTCTCATTAACCTCCCTATGAAATCCAGCAATTCAAGAAAAGTTATATATGTGCAGTCATGCAGAACATCTTCCCCTTCCTCAAAAGTGTTTTGCTTTTTACTGTTCCCCCACCAATCTTTCCTCCCTTCCTTCCCCTCTTCTCCCCACCCCCTTATCTTCTTGCCCTCCCACTTTCCCTCAGGGCAAAATATATTACTATACCCACTTGAGTATGTATGTTACTCCCTCTTTGAGCCAGTACTGATGATAGTAATGTTCACTCACTTCCCCACTCCTTCCCCCTCTTCCCCTCCCCTCCATAAGCTTTTTCTAGTTTCCTTAATGTGAGCCACCTCTCCCAGTGCATTTCTCCTATCCCTCAACCCTATTTTAAATATGTCATCATGTGTTAGCTAGGTGGCACAGTGGACAAAGCACCATCCCTAGACCCAGGATGTCCCAAGCCCAAATCCGTCCCCTGACATAAGCCACCCCACCCTGCCTGCCCCCCCAAAAAGTATAAACAAAAAATAAATGCTTTACAGATATCATCCCTTCATATTCAGTTCAGACCTGTGTCCTCTGTCTAAATTTATTCCTTTCAGCTACCCTAATACTGAGAAACTTCTTAAGATTTAGAAGTATTATCTTCCCATATGGAAATATAAACAATTTAATCTTTTAATATCCCTCATAATTTCTTTTTCATGTTTACCTTTTTATGCTTCTCCAGGGTCTTGTATTTGAAAGTCAAATTTTCTATTAAGTTCAGGTCTTTTCATCACAAATTTCTGAAAGTCCTCCATTTCATTGAAGTCCCATTTTTTCCTCTGAAAGATTTTATGCAGTTTTGCTGGGTAGGTGATTCTTGGCTGTAGTCCCAGTTCTTTTGCCCTCTGCAATATTATATTCCATGCCCTCCGGTACTTTAATGTAGATGCTGCTAGATCTTGTTTTATCCTTATTGTGGCCCACAGTACTTTAATTCCTTTTTTCTAGCTGCTTGCAATGTTTTCCTCTGGGGCCTGGGAGCTCTGGAATGTGGCTATAATATTCCTAGAGGTTTTCCTTTTAGGATCTCTTTCAGGAGGTGATTGGTGGATTCTTTCCATTTCTATTTTACCTTCTGCTTCTAGAATATCAGGGTCATGGTTTTCAGGTAGTGCAATGATTTTCAAATTCTCTCTCCTAGGTCTATTTCCCAGGTCAGCTGTTTTTTCCAAGGAGATATTTCATATTACCCTCTATTTTTTTCTTCATTTGGATTTGCTTTACTGTGTCTTAGTTTCTCATAAAGTTACTAGCTTCCATTTGTGCAATCCTAATTCTTAGGCAATTATTTTCTTCAGAGAGTTTTTGTAACTCCTTTTCCATTTGGCTTTTCAAGCTATTGACTTTTTTCTCATGACTCTCCTACATCACTTTCATTTCCCTTTCCATTCTTTCCTCCACCTCTCTAAATCTTCTTTCTATATCTCCTACTTTTCTTCAAAGTTCCTTTTAAGCTCTTCCATGGCCTGAGACCAATTTATATTTTTCTTGGAAGCTTTGGATGTAGGGGCCTTAAGGTTGTTATCCTCTTCTGAGGATGCACCTTGATCTTGCTTGTTGTTAAAGAAATTTTCTATAGTTCTCAACTTTCTTTGCTTGCTCATCTTAGTGTCTTTTTCTTGACTTTGAATACCCTCTTAGAGTGGGGCCCTACTTCCAATCTACACTGTCCCAAGCTTCAGAGGTTCCCAGGTATTTTTTGGTTTGAGGGAGGGCAGGTGTCTGTCTCACCTGGCTTGTTCTCTGGTCTGAAAATAACCTCAAGCCTACTTGCTAATTAACCAGCCAGCAGAACTTTGTGTGCTGTGGTTCTTAGTTCTGACTAGCCTGCACCCCTCCCCCAACTGGGCCTCCCACCACTCAAGATTTCTTCTTGGTTCCCTGATGGAGCACAATAGCCAAATTCCTCCTTAGGTCCCACAGACATCACTGTATTCTCAGCCCCGCCTGCCCCTGCCAGTCTTTCAGCCCTCTCACCCAACCTTAAGCTTCGTTCCAGAGGACACTGGTGTTGCAGCTGATTCAGTGGCACAGGGATAAATTCTTTTGGTGCAAGGTATGTGGTGTCTGTGTTGGCAGGATTACAGGTTTGGACTCTCCTTGAAGCCTAGCATGACCCCTCAAAGTTGTGTTTGGCTGGAAAATAATCTCAGCCAGTCTCTTTGTTGGTTTTGCTGCTCCAGGGGTTGTTTTATTTCTGGTTTTGGGGTAATTGTGTCATGAGTTCTGTGTGTTTAATGTCTTTCTTCCACCATCTTGGCTCCACCCCTAACATATATTGTTTTAATGTTTGCAAAACATTCTTAATATATTATTTCATATGATTTTCACAAAAACCCTGGTAGGTGGGTGTGAGATTTAGTCTACAGAAGAGGAAACTAAGACTCAGAAATTAAGTGATGTATCCATAGTAGTAAGTGTGGGGAATTACTCCTAAACACAAGAACAATATATTTCCCACTGCAGTGCACTGGTTTATTGATGACAAGCAAAAAGACTTTAGTTGCTATAGTTTAGTAAAATTGTAGTCTAAAACAATCTCACCTTTATATCATATAATTGACTTTTTCTCATTATTCATGTTTTCTGATGTCTTTATACTGTTAATTATTATTCACATTCTTATTATATCTTAGAATTTATAAGTCTCTATATCTCTGTGTCTTTCTGTTTATCTCTGGATCTCTGAATCTTTCTGTGTCTGTGTCTCTGTCATTCTGTCTCTGTGTCTCTGTCTTTCTGTTTCTCTCTCTCTATCTCTGCCCTCACCCTTCTCTCTCTCTCTCTCTCTCTCTCTCTCTCTCTCTCTCTCTCTCTCTCTCTCTCTCTCTCTCTCCCTCCCTCCCTCCCTCTGTCTTTCTTTTTCTCTATCCCTTCTACCTTTTTCATTAGTAACTAGAAAATTCCCATTTGCCAGCTGACGATAAGATCAATTTCAATTCTTTAATTTTTATTTGCTTTGGCAGTTAAATGCCTCAGAAAACTTATGAGCAGACCTGTTTATTGTGCTTTTCTGTCCTTTCATGAAATCTACTGCCTTCTGTAAGGGTAGTTCTGTACTATACTCAGGTCATTTCTTTGGAAAATTTTCTGAAGAAATACAACTTCCAAGCATGTCATTTCTCCCCTCCTCTCCCCTCCCTTTCCTTTCCTTTCCTTTCTCCTCTGTTTTCCTTTTTTCTTCTATCTTCATTGGAAGATATGGACAACTCTCCCCCATTTCAATGCTACTGCCTGCAATCCTCAAAGTGTCTGTGGAAGGCCTTATTATAGTTGGATGGAAAAGTATTTTTCCCCATTATCAAAAACTCAGCTGTTTGATTAGTGATGAGCTGATTCTTGGCAAGATCCTTATGGAAACAATAGATGTGCAACAGTCTGTTATTGTCTTTGAAATCTTGTGATGAAACCCAACTTGTAACCAATTCCCACTTTTCTTAGATTTTCTACCTTCCTAAACATTCCTTTTCTAAAATCTGTTTTACCGACTTGTGTTCCTTATTGCTTCATATTAGTCTTCCATTAAGTTATTTTCTTGGCCCTATTTTCTTTTCTCTAAACTTACCCTCAATGACTTTCAAATACATTTAACAAATCTAAAGGTATGAACATATCAGTAGATGTTATTAGTGATCAGGGAGTGATATCTACTTGTTGCAGAAGTATTTCTACATGATTTTAGCCTATCTTGCCCCTTGAGAATGTGTATCATATTATGTGTATGTATCATATCATACATATTTATCATAAATCTTTTTCCTATTAATTTTCATATAGTTTCCTTTGGATGAAGGGTCCAATATTGATTAATATATGTTTGAGAATTCTGAGTTATGTGTGCTACAAGATGGAAGACTAGATGTTTTCTTTGATCTTCATGACCTCTCAAACCTCTGCAAAACAGAAATTGTGTGACACAGATAAAGTTATTTCAGCTGTCTCCATGGTCTAGAATACTTAGAATCCAAAAGAAGGGTAAAAAAGGGAACTTGCCCTGAGACCACTCAACAATCCTCATCCACTTGCCATGCTACCAGAACCAAGGCTGTGCTAACATATCCAAGAATATGTGACAAAAACCAACCTAATACCCTATCATTCCTGACTCTTGCAACTAATATCTCATATCTATCTCTCTCTCTCTCTCTCTCTCTCTCTCTCTCTCTCTCTCTCTCTCTCTCTCTCTCTCCCTCTCTCTCTCTCTCTCTCTCTCTCTCTCTCTCTCTCTCTCTCTCTCTCTCTCTCTCTCTCTCTCTCGGGGCAGAATTGAATTGCCTAGCATATGAGGAGGCTGAGATATTTTGACATCCAGCCCCAAAGAAATCACCTTTAGATAGGACAGAGTCAGATAGTGAATGAGAAAATTATGAAGGGAGTGGGTCTGAAATTATCAAAGATCCCAGAAAGACCTTGAACATAAGCAGAAAAATCAACAGAAAAGAATTAAAAGAAGGAAATATGGCCTCCAGATCTAGAAAATTACTTCAAGCATCTATGAATAAATACTGAAATATAGAGGAAAATAGTCAAACAGGAGATGAAAAAGAGAAGCCTATTGAATGTAAGGAGAACATGGAACAAAAACACACTTTTCTTGAGTGGTTCAAAAATAAATGAGAATTATGAGAAAAACATTTATGGCCTGCATGAGAAAAATAACTGGTAAAAAGGTAAAATTGGAATCTGTGATGTCAAGTCTCACCAAAGAAATTAAAGACAAAACAAGATATTGGAACTGCAAATATAGAGAATTTAGGAAACTCTAGAAGAAAAAAGCAAAACAACCCCAAAACCCTAAAACATTAAAATAAATTAGGTTGAGGTAGCTAGGTGGCACAGTGGATAAAGCACAAGCCCTGCATTCAGGAGGACCTGCATTCAAATCCTGCATCAAACACTTGACACTTTCTAGCTGTGACCCTGGGCAAGTCACTTAAACCTCATTGTTCCCCAACAAAAAAATAAGTTCACTGAATAAACAGAATACATTGATCTCAAAGACAAGATGAAAAAAGACAACCTAAAAAAATAGGTCACGCAGAACAGGACAAAAAAAACAAAAAACAAAGAAAAGACACCAACTTTTAACAGGTAAGTGCAGTGCAAAAAAAGAGACCACAATTCCTGAAGATAGAAAATTAAATATCAATTGAAACATTTCACAGATCCTCTGTAGATGTAGATCTATATATTTATACATATATGTACAAACTTCAAGACAAATACTGGTTAAAATTAACAACTCTATTTAGAAACTAGTTCTGCAAACAGGAAAATTACCTTCCAAAAGAAAGAATGGGAAATTCAGATAATGTAAAACTATTCTGCACCCTCTAGAAATCACAGGAGGGAACAGAATAATGTCTTCCAAAAGGCAATGGGGCTCAGGATGTAACCTTAAAGTGGCAGACCTTGAAAATTTTAGCTTAGCAATACATGAAAAATAAGATGTCAATTAAATAAAAGAGGTAGTTTATTATTTTAGGAAAAAGAACATTCCAAACAACAGAAATGGAAGAGAAGTGAATAAATGTAGCAATCAAGGCAAGGACATCAACAGCAATAGAGGTACATCAGAGAGATCAATATGAGTCTTCTTTCTTTTTAATGTTTTTTTTCAATTACAAGTAAAAAAAAAATTTGACTTCCAAATTCTCTCCTTCCTGAATTCCCCCCCTCATTGAGAAGACAAATAATTTGATATAGGTTATATAACAATAGACATACAAAACGTATTTCCAGATTAGACATATTGTGAAGGAAAACATACCAAAAACCAAATATAAATAAAAATACCATTCTTAAAAAGTACTGTACATCAATTCAATGACTGCCTGCTTCCATGGGTTTGGGACAATTGATGATACTCTTGTACTCCTACTTGATAATACTACTTGATACTCCTAGTCACTAATAGAATGAAGCAGGTCTGAGTGCTTGCTTCCATGCTTTTTTAGTGGATTAGCAATAGCTGAAGACATTGACTTCAACATTATGATTATATTTTGGTCTTCTTTGAACATAAAGAACAACAATATTTTTTTCAGCACCTTTTGTGCCAGTTTTTACCACACTGTTGAATTTTTCCTTTTTTATTTTCTTACCTTACTATTATTTCTTTTCCAGTTTTTTCTTCTACCTATCTTATTAAATTATGAAAATCATTTTTGAGCTTTCACAGAAATTATTTTGGGGTCTGAGACCAATTCATATTTTTCTTTGAAGCTATTCATTTAGTCTTTTACACTGTTGTTTTCTTCTCTGTTGGGGTTTTGGTTATCAGTGTCACCATAGTAACTTTCTATAGCACATTCAGTAGTGCCATCAGTAACCAATTTCCCAGAAATTTGGTGTTTTAGTATGACTTCAAAGCTACTAATGATTTCTAAACAGTACTATAACAGCTTCATATCTTAAAAAGGCCCTTCTATATTTCATTTTTCCTGGCAATCTTCTACTTTTCTTTATCATATCACTTAATTCTATGAATGGAATGATGGGTGCGGCTTTAGAGGGTAATGATGGTGATGATGCTCAAAATTACTCACTTTCATTTTTATTAACAATAAAAAGTTGACTATTATAATTTTGCTATTAGTCATTCCAGGAATTTCATGATGCAAAGGGACTCAAAATGCTTTTAAAACATGAGCAGGTAAGTACAAGAGTTAGGGATGTACCTCACTGTATCTATGTCAAAAAGTAATTTATCATAAAGAAATAAATTGTTACTGCAAAAACAAATATGGGTGTCTATAAACCATTGCTTGATTTGTATACCATTACAAGCTAGAGAGATATGCTTCTTCTTGAAAGTCTTATGGGTAGGAAAAGAGGCACATGCTTCCATTATTTGTGGCTATTATTTTGTTGTCAAGTCTGTGCCATTTGCTGGAAATAAAGAGATAAAGAGATAAATAACGGTTCCTAAGAGAGACCCTGTTTTGCATCTTCCGGGATATGACTGCAGCATGTGTTTCATGTTTGTGGAGATAAGAAAATGTTGCTCTGCTTGGAAGGAATATATTGAGTTCTGAATGGTGGAAAAAAGGAAACAAACAAGTCCATGCCCTGAGAGATTCTTTTCTGAGTATTATATGAGGAGAGATGAAATATCTTTCTACACACACACAGAGATAGATAGAGAGAGAGATAGAGAGAGAGAGAGAGAGAGAGAGAGAGAGAGAGAGAGAGAGAGAGAGAGAGAGAGGTATTGCATTCAGGCATGCATAAGCATAGATGTCTCTAAAATAGAAGAGACTATAAGAACTTCTCCTTTCACAATAACATTGTTTTTCTTTTTAACTGGTATAATATGAAGAAAACATGGCACTTCTCCTACCCACATACATCTGAACCTGTTCTTCACTGTCAGAACCAAAATTTGGAAGAAATGTTCATTTTAAGGGTCCCAAAATTCTCTGCTTATATTATTGGTTTGCAAAATATAGGTAACAAGTGCCAGTTCTGAGACAAGTTGTTGGAAGTTGAGCAACAGCCCAGACATGCCTGTGGGAGAGTTCTAGAGACTGATTCAGGATATCCCCAATCCAAGATTTTGTAATAAAAACAAACTCTCTGGAAAGAGCCTGTACTTTCCTCTTTAGCAATGCCATGGGACACCATAAGAGAGGCATGGTGCATAACAATTTGCCTTTCTACAGGCTGGAACTAGAATTGGATCTGACTCAAGTCTCTTACTTATAGTATCTATTTGAATAAGGGAGCAGTCACTGAATTCAGAGAACATTATCCTCAAAATGGGAGATAAGCTATCAATAAATATGACTTTTAGTATATCGCTGAATCCCCACCTCTATCCAATTACACTTTGAGCATTAGGACAGCTGTTTTAATTTGTGGTTGAAATTTTTTAGAATTTTTCTGGAGGGGGAGGAGGAGGAAGAAGAGGAGGAAGGAAATGGTGGAGATTAAGATGAAGACAAAGGAGAAGTAGAAGGAGGAGAAAGAGAAGAAGGAGAAGGAAGAGAAGACAGGGGTAGGAGAAAGAACAACAATCTGGGTGAAATAGAGTCAAGATAGTTTCTGAAAAGACAAGAAGCTTTGAAAGCAGAAAAGCAAGAGATACAGGGAAAAGGTAGATGATAGGCTCAGGAGAGAAATAAGATGAATGTGAATAAAGAAGTTGATCTACATGGATAAGATGACTTAGCACAATCATTAACTATTATTTCAGTCCTTTGCTGACAGAAATATAGTACTAATAATTAGGAGATATATATTCGGGGCTCACCTCTGCCACTAACTGACATATGACTTCAGGGAAATCCTTTCATCGCCATATACTTCAGTTTTCATTTATGTAAAATGAGAGATTAGGTTAGATTAGAATGAATGATTGAATAAATGTGAATGAATGAATATGTATTTTTTAAGCACTTACCATATGCCAGGTATTTGGGACACAAATTGCAAAGTGAAACACTTCATACTTGACTTTTTACTTGATGCATCCAATTCCTGGAATATTTTCCCTGGTTACCTCCCCCTCCAAGCCTCCTTGGCTTCTTTCATGTCTCATCTCAAATCTCAGCTTCTTGCTTTTTGTAACAGCCTTTCTACAACCCACCAACCCCAACACAATAGTAATGCCTTCCCTCTGAGATTATTTTCCTTTTTTTCTTTTCTGTTTGTCATTCAAAGCCATTTTTTCTAAAAAAAATAATATATTTTTTAAAATTTATGAAATAAAAAAGCATTTCCATAACATAGTACAATAATAAAAACATGATTGAAAATGAAACTGCAAATCTATTATGTACAACTTCCTAGTCTGTTTAAATATATAATAAATTTCTCATGCAATTTTTCTCTCCAACTTTATAATTGTGTGGTATTATGAGCATGATGGAGAAACTGTTCAAATTCAACCATTCTAAAAATAGTATAAATTTTAAAGTAGGATCATCTTATACACAGTTCTATAAATGTTGGCAACTCAGAATCATATAATCTCAGAATCAAG
Organism: Dromiciops gliroides; assembly: GCF_019393635.1. Classification (NCBI taxonomy): domain Eukaryota; kingdom Metazoa; phylum Chordata; class Mammalia; order Microbiotheria; family Microbiotheriidae; genus Dromiciops; species Dromiciops gliroides. Next base: position 297,761,052 of record NC_057861.1, on the reverse strand, counting down.
AGACTTCAAAGACCATCCAAACTTATTTGTACATGAACAATGTGCCCTCTACATAATTAAAAAAAAATCACCTGGTCTTTATTTGAAATTCAGGAGAGAGGAAAAAATGAGTGGAGAAAAGGAGAGGAGAGAAAAAAGTTACTTTCTTTGTCATCATCTTAGAATGTTTATATCAAATTTGTACAAACACAAACGTGCAGGGTTTTTTAATTCATAATTCTCTATATAACCACTAAATTTCTTTTCATGATTATTCTGTTCTTTCCTTTACTAGTCTTACAAGTAAGCAAGACCTTCAAAACTTACATAAGGTCAATCAATTGCCATTGTATTTATCCTTTTGAAAAAAGCAAACCTTGTTGAGTCATTTCATCATCAAATGGATCATCAGCCTGAGGATATTGGTGTCCTAGTTTCCACTTTGTCATAATCCTACTAGAGCATCTGCCCCTGCCCACAGTGGGATACACATTGCAAGTACAATGGTGGAAATATTGACTGGAACTGCACAGTTTCTGACTTTAGTGAAAAAGAAACTCACCAACACAAACAAAGAAGACCTTTCTTCCTTAATTGTTTATTGGTTCCTGTCAGTCAAAGAGGCTTTGGGTTATAACATTATTGACATGAGAAAATTTTTCCTACTTTGCCTAAATGCTGCTCTGCCTCTATTTAATCTTACCTATTTTATCTTTAGTTAATCTTTACTGTCAATGGAACTGGACTAAGGTGGATTCTGACTAGTTCAATTGAAGTGATAGATTTTCATTCTAGAATTTTCAACATGCATTTTTGTCAGAATGGTAGTCCCATACTGATCACTTATAAAAGCATTCCTCTCAGAATTCATTCATAAAAACAGAGCTATTAGAATCATAACTATGTACTTCTCATTGATTTTTTCAGATACAAATTTTGCTAACTAGTCAAATAACTTATGTGAATTAAGTAATAAGTTGTTACTTAACAACACAAATATAAATGTTATCTATTTCTTTTTTTTTAATTTCTAAACAAACATTTAAAAAATTAAGGTGTATTAGATAGAGAACTGACATTGAAGCCAGGAAGAACTGAGTTCAATTCCTACCTTTGATGCACAAACTGGATCTAGTAGTATGCTATAGTGCTTTAGGAAACTCTCTAAGATCTAGAGAACTTGATACTCTTTATGGATAGAGTATTTGCACTTAAGTATTTCTTATGTCAGTCATTCCCCAATTGAGAAATAGTCAAAGGGTATGAACAGGCTGTTTTCTGATGAAGAAATCAAAACTATCTATTGTCATATGAAAACATGCTCTAAATAACTTATTTAAAGAAATGCAAATTAAAATAACTCTGAGGTACCACATCATACCTATCAGATTGGCTAATATAACAAAAGAAGGAAAATACTAAATGTTGAAGAAGTTGTTGAAAAATTGGAACACTAATGCATTGCTGGTGGAGCTGTGAACTTACACAACCATTCTGGAGAACAATTTGGAACTATGCCCAAAGGGCTATGGGACTGTTCATATCCTTTGACCCAGTGGTATCACTGCTAGTTTTGTATCCCAAAGAGACCATAGAAATGGGAAAAGCACCCACATGTACAAAAATATTTATAGCAGCTCTCTTTTAGTGGCAAAGAATTGGAAATTGAGGAAATGTCCATCAATTGGGGAATGGCTAAGCAAGTTGTAGTATATGAATGTAATGGAATACTATTGTGCTGTAAGAAACAATGAGTAGGAGGAGTTCAGAGAAACCTGGAAGGACTTAGGTGAACTGATGCTTACTGAGAGGAACAGAACCAGGAGAACATTGTACACAGTAACAGCAACATTGTGTGATAAACAATGGTGATAGATTTGGCTCTTCTCAGCAGTGCAATGATCCAAAGACAATTTAAAGAGCTCATGAGAGAAAATGTTTTCAACATCCAAAAAAAAGAACTGTGGATTATGAATACAGAAGGAACCATACTCTTTCTAATTTGGGGCTTTTCCCCCCTACTTTCTTGAGGTTTTACCCTTGTGCTCTGATTCTTCTTTAACAATATGACTAATGCCGAAATAGATTTAATGTGATTGTACAAATATAACCTATGTCAGATTGCTTTCTGTCTTTGGGAAGAGAGATAGAAAGGAGGGTGGGAGAAAAATTTGGAACTAAAAATCCTATGAAAACAAATGTTGAAAACTATCCTTACATGAAACTGTGAAATAATAATAATAATAATAATAATAATAATAATAATAATAATAAAAATCTTAAAAAGAATTTCTTATGTCAATTAAATAATAGGTCTAGTCCCGATCCACACACACATATTTGTAAACACAATATGTATACACTCATATGTATTCCCAGTTGCTTGTTGCTACATTTTGCCTTTATATTGCATTCATATCTATTCTTCCTCCTTCCCCCTTCTTCCATATTGAAAAAGTTAGTCAAAGATATGTCTTTAACACTTACTATTAGACAATGCCCTGTGCTAAGGGCATTAAGGGAAGTTAGTAGTTTGTTCTCTCTAAGAGCTCACAGTTCAGTTGGAGAGACAATAGACAAATAATTATGTGCAAACAAAAATGTGCAATGTGGAAAAAAAGAAATAGATAGAAGGGATTAAAATCAAGAAGGATTCGGAAAGCCATATTGTAGGAGGTAGCATTTTAATGGAGACTTAAAGGAAACCAGGGAAGTGAGGAGTTAGAGAGGAGGAGGGAGATCATTTAAGCTATGATGAAGTAGGGACAGTCTGTGAAAAAAAAATGATTGGAGTTTGGAGATGGAGTGTCTTATTCAAGAACAGCAACTAGGCTAGTTTCACTGGACTGTAAAGTATATGTAGAGGAATAAGTTATAAGAAGACTAAAAAGTTTGGAGGTGGGGTGAGATAATGAAGGTCTTTGAAGGCTAAACTGACAGTTCTATATTTCATACTGGAGATGATAGGGAGCCAGTGGAGTTAATTGATCAGAAGGGTGACGTAGTCAACCTGCTTTGTAGGAAGATCACTTTGATAGCTGAATGGAGGGTGTTCTAAAATGAGGAGAAATTTGAAGCAGTCAGTAAATCCAACAGGTTTTTGCAATAATCCAGGCGAAAGATGATAAGGGTCACCACTAGGGTAGTGATCCATCCGGCATATGCACGAGATATTACGAAGGTGAAAATCTGTGGATCTTCGCAACACATTGGAAATGGGGAATGAGAGCTCATGAAATTCCATATGTTTGCAAGTCTGGGTGACTGGGAGAATCGTAGTGATCTCAATAATAACAGGGAAGTTTGAAAGATGATTTGGGGGAGAAATTATTAAACTCAGTTTTGAACATGTTGAGTTTAAGATGTCTACAGGACATCTAATTGAATATGTCCAAAAGGCAATTGAAGATGTGAGACCAGAGGTCATCAGAGAAGTTAGGACCTGTAAAGTACATTTGAGAATCATCAGCATAGAAATGATAAGTGAATACACAGTTGCTGATAAGACCACCACCCTCAAGCAGTGCCCCACTTTAAGAAGAGTTAAAAGTCAAAAAATAGGATAGCAAAATGAGCATGCAGAAAACGATGCTGACCCTAGCAAGTTTCTTTGGTGAAAAGGAATATCAAAATACACCCTCAGAAGATAACAAAGTCAAAGTTCCTATATCCAAAACTTCCAAGAAAAATATGAATTAGTTTCAGGCCAAAGAGGTGCTCAAAAAGGATTTTGAAGATAAGGTAAAAGATATGGAGTAAAAAATGGAAAGGGAGATGAGAATGATGCAGAAAGGTCATGAGAAAACAAAAAGGTCAACAGCTTGAAAAGCCAAATGGAAAGGAAGATACAAAAGCTCTCTGAAGAAAATAATTGCTTAAGAATTATGATTGAGCAAATAGAAGGTAATGACTTTATGAGAAATCAAAATACATAAAGCAAAACCAAAAGAATGAAAAAAAGAGGGCAATGTGACATATCTCCTTGGAAAAACAGTTGACCTGAAAAATGGATACAGGAGAGATAATTTGAAAATTATTGGACTACCTGAAAGCCATGATTAAAAAAAAAAAAAAGAGCTTAGACATCATCTTCCAATAAATTGACAGGGAAAATTGCCCTGGTATTCTATAAGCAGAATGCAAAATAGAAATTGAAAGAATGCACCAATCACCTCCTGAAAGAGATCCCAAAATGAAAATGTCCAGGAATGTAATAGCAAAATTCCAGAACTCCCAGGTCAAAGAGAAAATATTACAAGCCACCCAAAAGAAACAATTTAAAAACTGTGGAGCCACAGTCAGGATAGCACAAGATCTAGCAGCTTCTACATTAAAGTATCAGAGGGCATATATTCCATAGGGAAAAGAAACTGGGATTATAACCAAGAATCACCTACACAGCAAAACTGTGTAAAATCTTTCAGGGGAAAAATGGGATTTCAATAAATGAGAGGAATTTCAGACATTTGTGATGAAAATATCTGAACTGAATAGAAAATTTGACTTTCAAATTCAAGAACCTAGAGAAGCATAAAAATGTAAGCAGGAAAAAGAAATCATGAGGGAAGGTAAAATGTTAAACTGTTTACATTCCTACATTGGAAGGTGATACTTGTAACTCATAAGAACTTTCTCATTATTAGGGTAGCTGAATGGAGTATACTTAGACAAAGGGCACATGTGTGAGTTGAATATGAAGGGATGATATATTTAAAGCATTTTGGGGGGTTTTGGGGTTTTTTTTTTGGTGGGGCAATGGGGGTTAAGTGACTTGCCCAGGATCACACAGCTAGTAAGTGTCAAGTGTCTGAGACTGGATTTGAACTCAGGTACTCCTGAATCCAGGGCCGGTGCTTTATCCACTGTGCCACCTAGCCGCCCGCTATTTAAAGCATTTTTAAAACTTTGTTAATAGTTCTTTTTTTTTTTTTTGTGGGGCAGGCAGGTTTGGGTGACTTGCCTAGGGTCACATAGCTGATAAGTTTTGGGTGTCTGAGCCCAGATTTGGGCTTGAGTCCTCCTGGGTCCAGGGCTGGTACTTTTTCCACTGTGCCACCTAACTTCCCTATATTGATATCTTTTAAAAAATAAAATCAAGATAGGACAGGAATGTACTGGGAGTAAAGAAAAGGAAAGGCAGAGGTGGGATTGGGTAAAATATCTCACATAAAGAAGCAAGAAAAAGCTTATGGAATGGAGGGGAATATAGGAGACGTACAGGGGAGTGAGTGAGCCTTACTGTCATCAGAATTGGCTCAAAGAGGGAATAAGAAACATACTCAATTGGGTATAGTAATATATCTTTCCCTGTGGGAAAGTGGGAGGGGAAGGGGATAAGCAGGGAGAGGTGAAGGAAGGGAGGACAGCCTGGGAGAGGGGGCAGTCAGAAGCAAAACACTTTTGAAGATGGATAGGGGGAAAGAAGATAGAAAATACAGGAGAGGGAATAGGATGGAGGGTAATACAGTTAGCAATAGTAACTGTGGAGAAATGTAGAACACAGAATTAGCTGAAAGATCTTAATCTCATCAGAGTGGGCTCAAGGAGTGAATAACATTCACACCCAATTGAGAGGACTAATCTATTTAACCCTGTAGGAAAGTAGGAGGGGAAGAGGTCAAGGAGGGAAAGGTAAAAAAAAGGGAGTGCACAGTGGGGGAGGGGACAGTCAGAAGTAAAACACTTTTGAGGAGGAATAGGTTAAAAGAAGATAGAAAATAGAGTAAATATCATTGGAAGGGAATAGGATAGAGGGAAATATTTATCATGATTGATTATAATGGCAAAACATGGTAACTACTTTGCTGGGCTAATACGAAGAAAATTCTTTGTCAAGTTTAAGGTACTATATACAGGTTATGATGAACAGGATAGTAGGCCTCCACCGGTCAAAGATGACCATGGATCAATGACTTGAATAGTCACAGGCCACAGTGTGGCTGTGCAGTCTGATACAGGAACCGCAGCTCCTGAGTGACTTATAACCGGTAACTGCCGCATCCCATGTTGAGGAGTAGTTGGAGTGTCCTCTCCAGGGCACTGGCCTGGGCAGATCAATATGGAAAACAAGCTGTTGTCCATGCAGCAGGTTTTCCCTCTCCGTGACATTGGTGGATCCAAAGGAGAGGCAGAGCCAATACAGTTTGGCAACAGTGCTGCCATAGGAGTTGCCAGGGGGATGTGATGTCCAACATCCAACTGCCTAAGGGACTCCAACTCCTGATTTTTCCTAGGGGTTAACTCCCGAAGCCTTTCCCATATATGGGTATAGCCGCAAGGCAGCAGAGGTTTAAAATCAGGGTTTCCTTCCCCTACATGGGTTGCCTGCCAAGGCTAACAAGTCCTACCTTCCCGAAGTGACTGTTTTTAAGGCGCCAGTGACTCGCCTTCGCCCCTTCTCCTGTTAGTGGAAACAGTTCCATCAGGCCAGGAGTTGGGCTCTGATGTTGAGGTACACTAACATTACTAAAAATCATTCTGGGAATATTTGTCACTTGTCTACATTGTCTCTCCTGCTTCCATTCCTTTAAATTATCATTATAGTCCTTGGCTTTGCTCCACTTAGAATGACTAGAAGTATCCTTTGGCAGAATCTTCTCCAATGATGCTCCCATGCAATTACCCTCCATTAAACATGAGTCCTTGGTTCCAGAGCCAGTCTTGTCACTGAGGGAATCTGCACAAAAGACTCTTTGGCCTTCTCCATAAGGCATCCATAGTGCTTCTCCTCTCATCAGTAGGGAAATTACATCCACTTTAGAAACAGGAATCCCCAGGGAGACTACATTCTCATAGTTCTCCAACATCAAGTCCCTGAATAGGTCCCTCTGGGCAGGCACCAGACGTCTCCACTTTTTTCAGGTGAAGTCCACAGCCACGTCCCTGAAGGTCAGTGATGCCTGAATCCTGCATATGGGAAGCCCCTGAGTACTTCCCTCTTTCTCTTTTCTGCTGCTGGCTGGGGGAGGAGCAGCTTCCACAGGAGGCTGAGTTCTCCCCCCAAGCTTTGGGGTCAAGTTGTCCATGGTCACTTTCTCCTGCTCCCATGTCTTCTTTCTGCCAATAGGATGACCACACATTGTAGCCACACCAGGAGACCAGGGACTGCCCTGACCACCAAGGGCTGGGTTCCTTTTCTTGGGGGCCTGCTCTGCCATCTTTGATGAACAGGATACTATCAGAAAAACCTGGAAAGACCTACATGAACTGAAGCAGAGTAAAATGTACTATATACAAAATAATACCAATTGTGTAAGATTAAAAAAAAATGACTGTAGGGAAAAAAAAAACAAACAAACAGACCTTGGAGCAAGTTTTTCCAGTAGGCCTCATTTCTCATAGAGAAATGAATCAAATTTGTTAAAATGAGAGCTATTCCCCAATTGTTATATGATCAAAAGACATGAAGTTTTCATATGAAATAATCAAAACTACCTATAGTCATATGGAAAAAATGTTTTAGGGGAAGCTAGGTGGCACAGTGGATAAAGCACTGGCCCTGGATTCAGGAGGACCTGAGTTAAAATCCGGCCTCAGACACTTGACACTAGCTGTGTGACCCTGGACAAGTCATTTAACCCTCATTGCCCTGCAAAAAAAAAAAAAAGAAAGAAAGAAAGAAAAAAAAAGGAAAAAAATATTTTAACTATTTATTAGAGAAATTCAGGTCAAAACAATTCTGGCTACTCCCTCATGCCTATTAGACTGCATAATAAGACAGCAGAGGAAAGTGACAAATGTTGTGGGGGATATGGGGAAAATGAGACATTAATACACTCTTGGTAAAATTTTAAATAAATTGAAATATTCTATAGAGCAATTTGGAACTATGGCCAAGGGGCTAAAAAACCATGTCTTTTCTTTGACCTACCAATACTACTACTAGGTTGTTATCCTAAAAGAGATTTTTTAAAAAGTTGAATTCAAAATTGGGGTGATACCCATCACTTGGGGAAAGGCTGAACAAATTGTGGGAAGAAAGTATGATGGAACACTATTGTGCTGTAAGAAATGATGAGCAGGATACTATCAGGACTTATGAAAAAATGTAATTCATCTAGAGAGAAAGAACTGATGATAGGTGAATACAGATTGAAGTTTTTTTGTTAGTTCCTCTTTCTAAAGTTTTTTTTTGTCTGTTTTCTTTCACAACTTTATTAATGTGACAATGTTTTGCATGATTGGACATGTATAACATATTGAATTGTTTAAGTTCTTAATGGAGGGTGGGGAGAGAAGGAGGAAGAGAATTTGGAACACAAAGTTAATTTCTTTATACATGTAACTTGGGAAAAATTCTAAATAAATAAATAAATAGATAAATAGATAAATATATATATATATATATATATATATATATATATTAAAAAGGTGCCTAGGGGACCTGAGATTAACTATCTGATTTATTTTGGTTCTTATGTTAATTAAACATGAATCAATCATGCATTTTATAGTTTGGCCAGGAATCAAAGTCAAGATCACTGGCTGCTAATTAGTAGATTTCATTCTCTTTTAAACAGTGAAAATTAAAGTAACATTTGTACTTCTACAGTCTCATAATATTTTTCTTGTATTCAGGGTACCTTGTACCCATTTGGTATAGGTCACTTTTACTGTTCAGTTATTTTTCTACAGGTGAGGAAGCTGAGAAAAACAGGGTTAAATGATTTTTCCAGGGATACATAACTTGTAAGTTTCTGAGGCCAGATTTGAACTCAGGAAAATGAGTCTTCTTAACTCTAGGCCCAGAAGTTTACATACTATACCATCTAGCTTCCCCATGAAGATCACTAAATCATTACAATTGGCCAAGAAGTCTGAACTGTCTCCAGTACCTGATAATACATCTCACCTGAACCAAGTTTATTGAATTAATCCAGAGCAAATTATTTGCTTTCTTATTCTCTGTTTAAAGATAATGGACAAAAAAAGAAAAAAATAAAGAAAGAAAATGGACATCGTCTTACTTTAGCGATTTGTTCCCCTCTTTTGCCAGCTAAAAGTTCTGCTTCAGACAGCTTTTCTTTGGCCAAATTAATTTGCACGTTAATGAAGTACTATTTTTGAAGGCCTTCTCTTATTTGTCTACCAATACCCAATATCGTGGAAGGCAATGAATAAAGTGTATTTTTCCATTCTATCTTAATGTAAAGTAGCAGGGTTTATGTGTGAAGATCTAGTTCTCTAAGATGTTCTACTGAATTTTGACTTATCAAGCTAAATTATTTGAATAAACATTTCTTTTTTAGGGCTGTATATATCTTATCTACCCAGTGAGAATTTAAACTTCTTTATGGCATTTTTTCTTATGCTTTCCTTTATTTCTCCTTATTTTCCCCAAGCTAGTCCATTTGTTAGGCACATAGTGAGTAGTACTTAAGAATACTGGATTGAATTGCATGAATCTAAAATATAAAGCCTATTTCATCCTCTTATTCTATGTCCTGTGAAGATGTCTTCAAGCAAAATAAGAAAACCTGGAGTGTTTCTGTATGTTTCCTTCTTACACTGCTTTTGCAAGAATGAGATGCTGTTGTTTGATCCCTTTCTGCAAAAGAAAGCAGATTAATTCAAAATTAAAGAAGATTCATATTTACTTTCATTTTCATACAGAATTAGAGGTTGTATTTTCTAATGTCTGAAATCCATAATTTGGAGAATAGATTGTTGGAGCATAGCCAACTTATATTTCAATTGATAGCAATTCTAGCTTGTAACAGGTGCTTTGGCTTTGTTCACTTTATAATAATTGCAAATGCCCCCCACACCCTACCCCTAACCCAGGAATCCATAGAAAACAAAATCAAAATGCTTCCAATTTTGTTGTTAAAAAATAATGTAAATGCTTAATTGAACATCTGTTTTATTCAATCATTTTTTGTGATTAAATCAAGAATAACCCAGAATACCTTTAAATATAATTCCATTTCATAAGATATAAACCTGAAGGAGTCCTAAGACATCATCTGTTTCAACCATCTCCTTTTATATATGAACAAACTGAAGATGAAAAATGAAATGACATATCCTAGTCTTATGTGAGCCCAAATTCCACAAGTTCTCCAGTACACCTCACTGCTTCCCACAATTGCAATCTCCCCACACAACAGTTACACTCTTTGAATTTGCCTCCATCTTTATGGTATTCCAGGAAAAGGTCATCACCAGGGATTGCATCAGCTTTGGTTCATTATCCAGTCTTACTTTATAAACAAAATGTTTGAAGATATTGTGATATGATACAAAGGTGGTGAATACAGAGTCAGAGAACCTGGGTAAAAATCCTCCTTCCACCAGTCATTACCTCGGCTACCTTAGCAAGTTACTCAACCTCTCTAGACCTAATTTCTTTATATGTAAAACACCACATAGTTTCTAAGATCTCTGCTAGCTCTAAATCTATCGTGAGTGAGGGCATGTGCACTTATATAGCTCCTCTAACATGCCAGGCTCCATGCTAAGCACTTTACAAATATTATTTCATTTGACATCACAACAATCCCATGAGGTAGATGCTGTTATTGTCCTAGTTTTACAGATTAGCAAATTGAGGCAAACAGAGGTTAGTTTACTTGTGCAGAGTCACACAGCTAAAGAGTATCTGAGATTATATCAGAACTCAGTTCTACCTAACTGAAAATCCAGTGCTATATCCACTAAGCCACATAGCTGCCTCTAATATAATAATATAGGAATGCTATATTATGACAAATAGTATAATGATCATGTTATATTATAATACCATAATATATTTTATTATAATTTATTTGAATATAATGCTATCATAATGACAACTGGTTTTTATATAGCACTTTTGAGTTTTCAAAACACTTATCAATAATTCATTTTATTCGCTCAACAGCCCTGGGAGGTAGGTGTTTTTATCATTCCCATTTTATGTTTGAGGAAATTGAGGCAGGCAAAGTTTAAGTAATTTGTCAAGGGTCATACAACTAGTAAAATTGTAGCAAAATTATTAAGTATCCAAGGCCAAACATGAACTCAGAGCTTCCTGACTATAGGTCCAAGATTCTATCTACTGTACCACCTACCTCCCTCAAAGCTCTAATCCTATAATGTCTATGATGTGGAAAGGAAGTAAGATTTCTTTAATTTGGCCCCCAAATGTCAGGATTGGATGCCCTATTGAGAAATTTTAGAGTAACAGATTTCAGCTCAGTATGAAGGAAACTTTCCTGTTAATTCTGTTTCAAAATGGAATAGACTGTGGAAAATGATAAGATACCTATTAATGCATACTTCCCAGGGGACATTCCATGACCACTAGTCAGAGATATGACAGAAATGTTTCTTGCTTTGGACAGAACTAGATAACCCATTCCAATATGGTATAAATTTAATTCTTTGAAAATGTTTTCTAAATCATACTAAAGTCTGCCTCTGTCACTTTTATCCATTCTGCACTTTAGGATGAAGCAGTACAATGATAATTTCTCTTCTATGGTAGAGCTTTTAAAGGACCCTTACATATTCCCCTTAATTCTTTACTCCTAAAGGCTAAACATCTCCAGTTCCTTCAATTAGTTCTTGTACTAAATTATGTCAAGGTACTAGTTGTCCTCTTCCTTTTGATTCTGTGTATCAGCTTCTTAATATAGCCTCCATTGATAGACCATCCCTTATAGAAAGGAAGATTAGTGTGAGGTAGAAACTCTGTGGTTTAAAGAAAGAGGGTTGGGAATTAGGGTCAAGAGAGACTGAAGTTCAATTCATACCTCTTATATTTACTAGTTGTGATCATGTGACCATGGATAAGTCACTCCAATAACGGGAATCCCATCTCTAAAATGTGGATGAGAATTGCTATAGTATTCATCTCACAGTACTGACATAAGGATCAGAATAGACCATATGAGAAAGAACTTTACAAACAGTGTTATGAAAGTAACAATATTTATCTTAAGGAATAATATCTAATGAGTAATCATCGAATCAAAAATTTTGTTACCCAGGAAGTAATTTTTTACCAGAATAAATGTGATAGCATCTGAAAAACATTTTTGAAAGATTCATGATTTCACCCACGCAATCAGAGTGCACTTATTTTAACTTTATAAATATTCCATAAAATTTCTTTTAAATTATACTGGAAAACTTTCCTATGCCATCGTCATACGTTGGTTACTAAATGACCACTTAGCTGTCTCTACTGTAGTGTCTCACCAACTTGCTCACTTCATATACACACATTTATTCTCACAAATCCTCAATAATAGGAATAATGTAACTTCTTACAAATTAATTGTTGTTAATAACATTCTTCATACTCTGCCTCAAGAGAAATTGCAAGGCATGTTTTCATTATTTGTAATGTCCTTGTCTGTTGCATTAACTTCTGAAAATGTTAATATGGATGTGTGTCAGCATTTTCACCCCATACCTAAAAGACTCTCCTTTCTCAACTCTCCCTCCTAGATTTCCTTGCTCCCTTCAAATCAAAAGTAAATTTCTGCTTTCTGCAAAAACAAAAAGCAAAAGAACTTCCTCGGGGGCGGCTAGGTGGCGCAGTGGATAGAGCACCGGCCCTGGAGTCAGGAGAACCTGAGTTCAAATCCGGCCTCAGACACTTAACACTTACTAGTGACTTTGGGCAAGTCACTTAACCCCAATTGCCTCACTAAAAAAAAAACAAAAACAAAAACAAAACCCAAATTTCCTCAGTCCTCATTAATGTTAGTGACTTTGCACTAAGATTATCTGAAATTTATCCTCTATATCTATATCTATCTATCTATCTATCTATCTATCTATCTATCTATCTATGATTTCTTTACTTTGGTTTATATGCTATTTTCTCTTAGCTTCTGAGATTTTTGGAAGCAAAGATTGTGGTGTTTTTCCCACTTTATTTTTATTACATAGGGCTTAGTACATAGAGTGTTGATTGACTGGCTGACTAATAAGTTTGAGGCTACTGGGACTTTGAGTGTGGATGATTATTTTAAAGGGTTTAGGTAGTGTCATCCTTAGATACCTGCATGTAAACCTGTCTGACCCGACCATCTATAGCTGTATTGGCAATTGAAGTAGGCTTATCCTGGGCAATGCTTGATTCCTATTAAGTAGTATAGTGTAAGGGGCTAAAATTCTAGCTAGTCTGTCTAAAATATCTAATGAGTGGTCACCAAAAAATTATAAGCTTTAGCAAGAGTTAGACTTTTAAGCATTTATTAAGGAGAATAAAGATTTGATAAAGAGAGAGAGAGAGAGAGAGAAAGGCCTAGATTCATCTATCTCTCTCGGGGAGCTACCATTCTCCTCCTCCACTCTCCACAGAGTCCTGGTGAAAGAGAGCGAGTCAGAGTGGCAGCCTTGCCCCTTCTTCCTCCCACAAGCAAACATCACTTCCTGATGCCAAAGAAAGCCGCATGGCCTTGCCCTCAGAGGCCTTCTCCTCATGGTGGAGCTTTCCTTCAGTAAGACTCCAGCAGGTGGAGTCATTCCAATCGTTACAATAGGAGGTGAAAGATTAGAAAAGAAGGAATTGGCAAAAATAGATATACTTAAGTTTGATGAGCTATAGCAGGAAATTGTGTATTTGACTTGCAAGGATTTCAACTAATGAAGTAGGTAAAGGTTGCATTTAGGGAAGAAAAATTGAGCAAAATTTTGGGGGAAATGAAGAAGATTTGAAGTAGAACAATATGAAGGCCTAGATATTGCCTATATTCTACTCCTAAGATGAAATGGAAGGATTGAAAAAAATTAAAGATGATAGTAAAGGATTAAGAAGAATTGAGAATGATTAGGGAGATGAATATGAATAGGTACAGTAGGCTTAAGAAAGATAAACAAAAAAAGTTGGCACAGCAAGGCAGGGTAAGCCAAAAAAGATAAGTGGGAAAATTTAAGAACAAAGCAAATTGATAGAGGATTGGTGGATGGAGAAATTGGTGGCATAAACAGGAGGTTGTTGTAAGACTAAAAAAGAAGTATAAGAAGCTATGGAGTTGTTGAGTCTAGGAGAAAGAAGTTGAATGGGCTTTCATCATATTAAGAAGTAATTATTTGCTATAAAACTTTTAAGCAGATGCTTAGAGGTAAAGAAAAAGTACCTACAATAGGTTTTTTATTTTTTTGTTTTTAAGGATTAAAATATCAATCATTATGAAGAATAGGAAAAAAGTGTAGTGATTTGCCAAATATGTGATGTTCACATTCCCTGCATAACTGAAGGATTACTGTTTGGATTCGAAAAGTAGTCTCATCTAACTCCTATAGAAGAAAGTTCACAGACTCAAAGAATGTCTCTCCATATTCCTTATATTTAGGGAAAATAAAGTATCTCTACAAGAAATAAAAGGGGAAGCTAAGTGGTGAAGAAGATAGAGCATTGGCCTCAAGTTAGGAAGACCTGAGTTCAAACTTGGCATCAGAAACTTACTAGATGTGTGACCCCAGGTAAGTCATTTAATCTCTCATTGCCTTAATCCACTATAGAAGGAAATGGCAAACCACTCTGGTATTTTTGTTAAGAAAACCCAAAATGGGGTCACAAAGAGTCAGACATGACTGAAATGACTAATCAACAACAATAACAATAGGAAATAGAAGCAAGATTTTAATGGGACAAAAGGAGATATGAGAAGAAAGAGAGAAGACAATTTTAACTAATATATTTGAGCATGGGATGTATTATTGTGGATAAATGAAAAGGAAAGAAGTAAAACTAGGTTTTATACATTTACACATATGCTACTAACAAGAAATATATAAAATCACATGCTACTTCACAGTGAAACCAATCCAATAATCAAGTGGTCAAAAAAGATGAATAAACAGTTTTTAAAAGAACTACACACAATTACCAAGAGTATGAAGCAATGTGCAAATCACTAATAATAAAATAAATGCAAATAAAATCAAGTCTGAAGGGTCATTTTATACACAACAAACTGGTAAACATTGCAAAATATAACAATAGTAAATATTGGAGGGCTTTTGGAAACACAGCATACTCTTATATTGTTGGTGGGACAGAAATAAAGAAAGCAAACAATTTGGAATTGGGTAAATAAAAAAGCTAAAATGCCTATAACATTTCATTCAAAGATTCCACTGCTAGGTACATATCCCAAGAAAGTAACTGACCAAAAAAATTCATTAAAAACAACAACATGTTTATAGTAGCATTTTTTTTTTGTTTCAGAAAACAAAAATACTAGGGACAAAGTTGGAGTCCGTTGATTTGGGAATGGTCAAAAATATTGTGGTATATAAATATAATTTGACATTACTGTGTGCTGACAAATGACAAACATGAAGAACATAGAGAAGCATGGAAAGTTTGCATTATCTGATGCAAAGTTAATTAATTAGAGCCAGGACAACAATAAACAGTAACTATAAAAATGTAAATACAAAGAATAATCAAAACAAAACAGTAAAAAAGAAATATTACAAAATAATAAAGAACAAGTTTAGACCCAAAGACATATAAAAGAAAGTGTGTCTCTGCTCCTTTGCAAAGGTAAGAGGTGCAAGGGTGGAAGATATTGCATATGTCAGATTTTTACGTAATTATTTTGTTAATTTTTTAAAAAAGAAAATCCTTCTCTTAATAACGATATTTGTTATAGGTGGTAGTCCTCAGGGAAGGGGAGGGACACAGGGGAAAATTAGACAGAATAAAAACCTATGGTATAAATAATGTCAGATTTAAAATATTTGATTCTCTTGCTGAAGAGGAGAGATGTGGTAGCTTTGAAGAACAAGAACCTACTTGTCTTTCAAATAATGATACTGTAGAGCTACCAAAGCTGGCAGGTCAAACATCACCTGGTGAGGATCAGGAGGATACAAGAATAACAGTAGTCAGTGATTCTCTTTTAAGGGACATGAAGGAAGTTATTTCTAAGACATAGTAGAGAACCTATATTATTAAAATTGCTCACTACCATTACATCTAGTTGTTTATTTAAGTATAAATTACAATGGCAGAAGACAAAAAGCATTAGGAAGTATTATGAAGTATTGCACAAGAAAATAAAGGTCATAGGGGTACAGGTTGGGTTTTCTTTACTGTTACCCATTC
Source organism: Dromiciops gliroides (assembly GCF_019393635.1). Taxonomy (NCBI): domain Eukaryota; kingdom Metazoa; phylum Chordata; class Mammalia; order Microbiotheria; family Microbiotheriidae; genus Dromiciops; species Dromiciops gliroides. The sequence continues at coordinate 297,745,019 of NC_057861.1, read as the reverse complement.
AAATCTTAGTATGCAGAAGAGAAATTTAATGTTGGAAGTGAATAGATAGCTAAAAAAAGAGGCACCTTGTGGCATGAAAAACCCTTCTTTTTCACTTCTGCCTTATTACATACCTCTCTTTCTTCAACATATTACTCAAGCACCATATTCTATATTAAGACTTTCCCTTTTCTGATGACCCAATTAATAGTGTTCTTCCTCCCAAAATAAATACTTTGTAGTTATTGTCTTTGTATTTATTCTGCATATAATTAAACAGATAGATGTATATGTATGTATGTATTTGTGTATGCATAGATATAGAGATGATATATATAAATCGTATCCTCCATTTTTATGTAGGTTTCCTGAAAATATAGATTATTTCATTAATTTTCTTTGTATCCCCAGAACCAAGTGTAGCCCCTGGAACACAGAAGGCATTTAATGAACACTTGACTATTTGATTGGGAATTAGATTGGGATTTCTGGAACATGTTAATGGAACAATGTAGGAATGATAGATTTCTGACAAGAGATGGAGGACATCTAATAAAGGTTCATAAGAATGTATTTATTGTCTATCTTAATTATATAAATGAAAGGACTTTATATTTAACAGAAGGAAGAGGGATGAGGCTAACTATAAAAATCCAACAAGTTAGATATCATAGAAATTAGTTACAAAGAAAAAATAATGGTAGTTGAAATACCCATAAGTTCATAGAAGACAAACTTCAAGAAATCAACCTGTAATAAAACATTAAATGCCCGTACAGAAGGTCTCAAACTTAAACGACAAATAATAGGAATTACAGGTACTAATTTTTGTTGCTGTTGTTCAGTAATTTTATTCATGTCTGACTCTTCATGATCTTTTTGGGGGGTTTCATGGCAAAGATACTAAAATGGTTTGCCATTTCCTTTTGTAGCTCATTGAATCAGTGAGGAAACTGAGGCAAACAGGGTTAAGTGACTTGCCCAAGATCATACAGCTTGTAAGTGTCTGAGACCAGAGTTGAACTTAGGTCTTCCTGCCTCCAGGCTCAGGACTCTATCCACTGAATCACCTAGGTATAATTTATTAAAGAGGAATTTAATAGGTTAAAAAAATGGGTGGGATATTATTGTACATTAAGAAGTTATCCTTATAAAAGGAAACACATGGGCCAGATGGGGGATTATGATGGAGAGTATTTGGATAAAGGCCAATTGAAAGAATGACCAAAGAGACCTTCTTTATTTTTTAATCTCAGTATACTATTCACCACCTGAGAGGAAGAGAAAATAGAACAGGACTTTATAAAATAGATCATAACCTGAGAAGATAAAAGAGTTGATGAAATAGATTGGAAAGTTCAATAGTCCAAATATCTGTTGTATTTTCCTCATTGACAAAACGAGAGGCACTAATAACTTTTTCATTCACTTTAGTGTTAATTGAATCCTGCAAAAAGTTGAGGAGTGAACAAGAAGAAATTCAACACTGGTTATGAGTCACCCAAATGTTGACGAAATAGTCATGATTATGAGAATTAAGGGAATTCTCAGGGATGAGTTGGAGGAGTCAACACTACCTCATAGATTATATGATAGAAAAGGGAAAAAATTTGAGCCTACTCTGACTTGTACCTAAGATTTGGAATAAGCATATTTTAAGGGCTTAAGAGGAAAGTTAACAATCAATGAATTAAAATGCAATAGGAGGGCAGCTAGGTGAACGAGTAGATAAAGCACCAGCCCTGGATTCAGGAGGACCTGAGTTCAAATCCAGCCTCAGACACTTGACACTTACTAGTTGTGTGACCCTGGGAAAGTCACTTAATCCTCACTGCCTGGCCAAAAATAAAATAAAAATAAAATAATGCTATAGGAGAAGGCAGCCTTGGAAGGATAAGAGATATCAAAGAATGTCATTCTTAATATACAAGATGAAATATTTTCCATGAGAATTAAAAATGAGATTAGACTAAACATGTCAATGCAAATACAGAGGAAAACATACAGTTTAGTTCTTTGCCATTGTTTTGTTTTGTTTTTTAAATGTACTTAAGCTTGAAGTAAATACCAGGTAACAAGGAATGAGTAGAAGAATGTGGCGTTGTACATTGAATTACGTATAGTTTCAGGAATAATAAATCTCAAATAGAGCTTTGACTGTCAAGGGAAGCTAACGACAACAAAAAAAGTAAGGAGGATAGTGAAAGTCTTTGAACCCATAAAGGTCAGTTGGAAAATCTACAAATGTTCATCTACAAATTTTCAGAAGGGAAGACTCAGGAGACTGATAGCCATTTCCAAGAACTTGATAGACTGTCCATTGGAAAAGGGATTAAATTTGCATTTCTGAGTCTCAGAGGTCAGAATCAGGAGCAAAGGGTAAAAGCTACAGAGGCCAATGTAGGCTTGATATCAAGAAAAAACTTCTAGTACTTAGAGCTATACAAAAGTGCAATGGACCATCTCTGCAGGTAGTACAGTTAGTCCTTGATGACTAAGTAGAGGCTGAAAAAGTACTTGTCATGTATAGTATTGAAGAAATTGCTTTCATATAAGGATTGGACCAGAAGTCTGTTGTAGCGTCTTCTCAATCTCAAAACCTGTGACATAGTCTAAAAAGCTCTTAATAACTTAGATCATTCTTCCTTCCAATGTACAAGCTGTTGTCCCTATACCTTTCTCTGTTCAACCAGTATATAGCACTCTGTGGCTGTGCAGAAAGTTCAAAGTTCAAGTTACCCTATTTTCACACTATAGATGAACCTGCCTTCCCCATTTGCTCCAGGAAAAAAAAGAAAACATTTTTTTCTTGTTAAATTTATGGTTCTGGTTTCAGTTCCTCCAATAGGGTATTACTTAGTCACTACAAAGAGATCATATAACCTTTGAGATTACCAACAGAGATAAACATTGTTAACTCTATGACTCTGTTTTAATTGGATGTGTGTGTGTGTGTGTGTAAAACTTAACATTCTCTGGACTTTTTTATGATGCAAAACAGTGGAGGTTTTCTGTCTGACCTATTTTTTTCCTTTTCTAAAAGAGCTGGGGTGGGGGGGGAACTTGGATAAGATAAGAAGTCAACAACATCAGCTCTTCTCTGTGAAAGGGAACTCAAGGATTTTATCTAAGCAGGATATGGAGGAGGTGAGACTACAACAGAGTGATGTCTGGGCCCCATATAGTAGAGCAACATATATAGTAGAGCAACAATATAGTAGAGGAAGTCTGCACACTTGTATCTGATGGAATGGCATTCTGAAGTCAGTATGATGAGAAACTTCCAGTGGAGATTCTTAGATGAATAGTGAACAGACACTAGTAGGAGCGGTACGAGTTTTGGCATTGTGGATAATGCTAATCCTTCTGAATACTTCATACATGGATTCCTACTTCCCATTAATTCTATGCATATTTGTGAGAGACTGTGGCCCTGGATTATGTGAGAATTATTTATTGCTACCATTCTTACTATGTCATGTTCTTAAATACTGATGCTTAGGATTAATCACATCTTCTGAATGACTATTAAAATAGATATACATCAATGAGAACTCATGAGCTAATCTTATATGGCTACAGACCCACAGCATATTTTAAAACTAGCATATATATCTTTTGAAAGAACCTTCCTGAGAATCTGGGTTGGGGGAAGTTCCCACAGAAGCTATATATGCTGGACATTTTTTTGTCTAGAACTGCCTATTTCCTTTTTGCCATTAGTACTATGTATCAACTCTATCTAGCATTCTCTTAATCTTATTATTAAATAAAAGTTTGATCTTACCTGTTTCTCAGTTCCTAATATACACTAACAATTACTTTTGCTAAATCTATTCAATCCTGAGCTTCAAAATCTAAACTTCAACCCTGAATTGCTCTTAAAGAGGAATTGCCTGATAGATAGACATTCGAAATAGGAAGTTGGGAAACAAGTTGCATATAATCTACAAACTCATTTGTAACCTATGGCAGAAGTTAAACTCAGCTGTACAGAAACAGAGAGAGTATACTGAACCTCTGTGTTAGTGAGACCCCAGAGAGTTAGGTACACAGAAAAGTTCAATAGTCTTGGTTTTGAGAAATGAAAAACAAAGCTTCCTTCTTTAAGTGCATCTGAATAGAGAAAATAACCTTAACACCTAAAATGAAAAGGATTATGCACATGTTTTATATTTCCCTTATGACAAACAGCTGAATCAATTTTCAAGGACACTATATTAGATTAGATCAAAACTGTAAGTCCTAAGTACAGTTATTCATCTAATTGCCAATTCTACACCTATGGTGGTTTAATTTGGGACTAAGAGAAGATAATTGTACCTTTAATTTTCTTATTTTCGCAATACCAAATACAACACTACAGAGAATGATCTCTGCTTCTTAGGAAGAAATTGCTGTATAGGAGGTGGAACTTCAAATAGCATTTGCTTTTAGGCAGGCTATTTTAAAATGGAAAATGTCAATCTTTACATTATTACAGTTGTTCCTGTTTCTAATCCTGGGAGGCAAATGATTTTGTAGATGAGTACTACAATAAAAACCAGTGCCAATGGAGGAAAGCACAGTAATATATTTCATTGCATACACCTTTTCCAAATCTACTTTCTAGTCACACTGTGATAATGATCCCCAATACACACACACACACACACACACACACACAAACATCACTGGAAGTAATATGCAGAAGTTTGTTTTTTTAATATGCCTATGATTCTTGTACCCCAAGTGTAAATCCCCTCCTAGAACTTTTCTACACTTTTTGAATATGTGGAGATAACTGGGGCTTTGAACTCTGCCACTGAGATAATCATCTTCCATTATAGCTTATTTTCAGGGCCTCCCACTGCTAGAATTTCTTTGTGGGGATTGCATATGAACCTAGTACATACCTTAACTGGAGGTGAGAGTTGGCATACAATATGATATCTTAATCTTAAATCACTCCCATGCCTTTACAAATAAGGATCTTCCTTCATTTGAATGTAATATTCTTCAGGGGAAAAATGGAGATTAATTACCTATAAGCTTTATCCATACCTTCATATTGCCCAGCAATCTCTATCAGAACAACTCAAAAAAATTAATGAGCCCTCAGCTTCCATATAGTGGCATCACCATAGATCTCTCTGCTTCAAACCACTAGTCTATGACATTCTCTACATACACTCAATTACTTCATTACACTCTATGACAAACTCTTGAAAGTCAATTTGCTAGTCAAGCCTATCTCCAAATTACCAGTGAAATTAACTTTCATAGTACCAGCAATTCAGTACAGCCCAACTAATATAGTCCTCTGAAAGAAAATACGAACAATACTTCACTAATAAGGCACGTCATCACCCCTCTACCCTTCCACCTCCATGTTATTCCCACCAAACTTAGACTAGTGGAATACATTACCTGTGGCAATGGAATTTCTGAAAAGAGACTGAATTATATCCTTTTTCAACAGTTGTTGCTTTGTTATTGGTAAAAGCCTTTAATCCGATTATGTGAAATACCTCATTGGAAAGACAACTGCCCTGGAAAATAGATCAAGGAGAGACAATTTGAGAACTATTGGACCACCAGAAAGCCATTATCAGAAAGATACTAGACACTATATTCCAGGAAAGTATAAAGGATAATAGCCCTGATATTATAGAATCAGAGTATAAAATAGTCATTGAAAGAATCCACCTCCTGAAAAAGACTCCAAAAGGAAAACTCCAAGGAATACATAGCTAAATTCCAGAATTATCAGGTGAAGGGGAAAATACTCCAAGAAGTCAGAAAAAAGCAATTTGAATATGGAACACAGTCAGGATGGCACAGGACTTGGCCGCTTCAACATTAAAGGATCACAGGGCTTGGAATATGATATTCTGGAAGGCAAAGAAGCTTGGATTGCAACCAAGAATCAACTACCCAGCAAAACCAATCATTCTCTTTCAGAGGAAAAGATGGACATTCAATGAAATAGGGGACTTCCAAGGTTTCCTGATGAAAACACCATAACTGAATAGAAAATTGGATCTTAATCTACAAGACTCAAGAGAAGTTTAAAAAGGTCAACAGAGCAGAAAAAGGTTATTCAGTAATGTTAAACTGTGTACATCCCTACACATAAAGTTAATACTTAAGCACAAGAGACACAGTAGTAAATGACTTTAGTAATGTACTGTTTGATAACCCCAAAGACTCCAACTTCTGGGATAGGAACTCAGTATTTCACAAAAACTTCTGGGAAAACTGGAAGATAGTATGGCAGAAACTAGGCAAAGACCAACATCTTACACCTTATACCCAAATAAGTTCAAAATGGGTACATGATTTAGAAATAAAAGGTGATTCCATAGGTAAATTAGGAAAGGAAGGAGTAGTTTACCTTTCAGATCTTTGGAAAGGAGAACAATTTATTACCAAATAAGAGATATAGAATATTATGAAATGCAAAAGGAATGATTTTGACAATATTAAATTAAAAAGGTTTTGTACAAACAGAAACAAAGTATCCAAAATTAGAAGGGATGCAGAAAGCTGGGAAACAATTTTTATGGCCAGTACTTCTGATAACGGCCTCATTTCTAAAATATATAGGGAACTAAATCAAATTTATAAGAATTCAAGTCATGCCCCTATTGAGAAATGGTCAAAAGACATGAATAGGAAGTTTACTGATGAAGAAATCAAAGCTATCTATTCCCATATGAAAAAATGTTCTAAATCATTATTGATTAGAGAAATGCAAATTAAAACAACTCTGAGGTACAACCTGATGCCTATCAGATTGGCTAATATGACAAAAAAAGGAAAATAATAAATGTTGGAGAAGCTGTGGAAAAATTGGTACACTAATGCAATTGTTGGTGTAGCTATGAGCTGATCCAACCATACTGGAGAGTAGTTTAGAACTATGCCCAAAGTGCTATAAATTTGTTCATACCCTTTGACCCAGCAATACCACTATTAGGTCTTTTCCCCAAAGAGATCATATAAAAGCAAAAATGACCTACATGTAAAAAAATATTTATAGCTTCTCTTTATGTGGTGGCAAGAAATTGGAAATTGAGATGATGCCCATCAATTGGGGAATGGCTGAACAAGTTGTGGTATATGAATGCAATGGAATACTACTGTGCTGTAAGAAATAATGAGCAGGTGGATGTCAAAGAAACCTGGAAGGACTTATGAACTGATACTGAGTGAGATAAACAGAACCAGAAGAACATTATACACAGTATCAACAACATTGTGTGTTGATCAACTGTGATAGACTTGACTCTTTTCAGCCATACAATGATACAAGACAATTCCAAAAAATGCAAGATGGAAAATACTCTCCAAATCCAGAAAAAAAGAACTATGGACTCTAGATGCAGATTGAACCATACTATTTCTATTTTTCTTTTGTTTTTCTTTTTTGAGGTTTTTCCTTTTTGCTCAGATTCTTGTCTTATAACATGACTAATCCAGAAATATGTTTAAAGTGATTTTACATATATAACTTATATAAGATTACTTGCTGTATTGGGGAGAGGTTAGGGAGAGGAGGGAGGAAGAAACATATGAAACTAGAAATCTCATAAAAACAAATGTTGAAAATTATCTCTACATGTAACTGGAAAATAATAAAATACTTCTATGAAAAAAATTCAAGGGTTGAAACACAATAGGGAGCAAGATGCAGGAAAAAAAGAGTGAAATTAATGGAGTCAGTGATATAGAAGTGAACAATATACTAAGATCTACATGACTCGACCTGTCACTGCAAGCTTTTTCTGTTTGTTTGTTTTTGTTTTTGAAATGATTGTTTCATGTGTTACTTACCCTCAATCTGTATTGATTGCATGGTCATGGACCCATTATGCTAATCCTCTTACTTGAATTTTTGTACCAGGAAAACCAAGGATTTTGGCAGATTCCTTATGAAAAGAAAATTCATTTCTTTCCTTTTATTGCTATTTTCCTTTTTAAAGCCTGGTTCTACATAATACGGCAGAGAATAACATTAAAGTCCATATGTCAATTACTCAGCTAATCTGTCTACACAATGTTTTGACTGGTTCCTGTACATGGGAGGTAATTGTTTGTCTCCTTAGGATTATTTATGTATGCATAGATTACAGGGGTTGATTTAATCAAATTCCTTAAGTATTTATTGAGACCCTACTATGTGTTTTGCTGTGGAAGATGTGGAAGAAATACATGACATAGTCCCTGGCTTCAGAAAGCACAATTTCGTTGGAATGACAAGAAACATATAGAGAATAACAGAGAGAAATACAAAAAAGAAGCATATAAATCCCTTGAAGTCAGGAGCTGTCCTCCATTCAACCTTTGTATTCCTAGTAGTTTTTACATAGGCATGTAATAAATACTTGTGAGATTGGATAGAACAAGATAGAGAGATGGGCTTAATACAATCTAGTGTATAAATATACAGTGAATTATTAATACAACACTACTAACAACTAGCATTTATGCGAATTAATTTACATTTATATAATTTACATAATGAATTAATGTATACTGTTTCATTTGTGCCATATATATATATATATATTGTTTCTCTGATTAGAATGTAAGCTCCTTGAGGACAGATAATTTTTTGCTTTCCTTTGTGGTCCCATAACTTTGCAGCATATTTGGAACATGTTTTTTAATAAATTCTTGTTTATTGATATTATGGAGAGCCAGCATAACATAAATAATATTTTCGTGGGGAGAAATGAGGGTTAAGTGACTTGCCCAGGGACACACATCTATTAAGTGTCAAGTGTCTGAGGCCAGATTTAAACTCAGGTCCTCCAGAATCCAGGGCCAGTGCTTTATCCACTGTGCCACCTAGCTGCCCCCCCCATAAATAGTACTTCTACAATAGCTACCATTTATATATAATGTTAAGTTTTACAAAGTACTTTACAAATATTCTCTCATTTTATTCTCACAAAAAGTCTGGGATTCAGGTGCTATTATTATATTTATTTTTCACTCAAGGAAACTGAAGATGGCAGAGACTAAGTAACTTGTTCAGGGTAACAGAACTAGTAAGTGTCTAAGGGTAACTTTGAACTCTGGTCTTCCAAACTCCAGATCCAGTGTTGTAGTCACTGTGCTTCCTACTTGCCTGGGAAAAGAACTGAGAGTAGAGTCAAAAAGACCTGGTTCAAGTCTTGTCTCTGACACATGAAGGCTATGTGTATGGGCATGACAGTTAAACTTTCTATGACCCCAGGAAACTCTTTAAGATAATGAGTTTCTGAGCACATTCTGATCTGCATTAATAGAGAAATTTCTCACTGGAAGTTCAATGTTTTAATTATTTAATAAATCTAGTGAGGAAAGCAGCATTTTAAAGTTTGCAAATCATGTTACATGTACATTATTACTTTTTTTTTTTTTTTGTGAGGCAATTGGGGTTAAGTGACTTGCCCAGGGTCACACAGCTAGTAAGTGTCAAGTGTCTGAGGCCAGATTTGAACTCAGGTACTCCTGAATCCAGGGCCAGTGCCTTATCCACTGCGCCATCTAGCTGCCCCACATTATTACTCTTGATGCTGACAACACTAGGTAGGAAGTGCTATTATTATTCGAATTTTTTCACATGAAGCTGAGGCTCAGAGAAGATAAATAACTCACTCATGATGACATGAATTCTTAGTGTTTGAGCCAAAATTTGAATCCAAGTGTTCCTGACTCTGAGCTCAACAGAGTTCACTTCACCAATGCTACTGTTCCAATCTAATGGACTTGATATTATTTCCATGATGTCATACCAGCTGAATGTGAGAATCAAGTAAATTGCCCTGTTTCCACCTCTGCACACAAACGTATGGCATTCTCCTTAGGTAGTCTAGGAATGAGGGGAAAAATGCCGCACACAGTGCCCACTACAGGGACAGCATTCTCTGAGAATACTTGCTCTCTTGACTTAAAATAACACGAAGTCAGTCAGGCTACTTCTCAGGCATGGTACAAATTGTGAATGAATAACTCCTTTGTTAACTTGATCAGACAAGGATCCCAGAAAATCAGATACTCTTTAAAGATTGATTGTTAATTTAAATTTTTACACATCTCTGCCACAATGTCTCAGAGGTTTTTGGTACCCAGTTTATCTTGTACTCCACAGTAATTATCTCATTTAGAGCCTCACAGAAAATTGCTGCCACTGTTGTGTCCAGATTCACAGACATTCTCTCATCCCTTGCCTGTCAAAAGCTGAAATGAAAGTTGCCACACAAGGGCTTTTGTCAGCCAAATTCCTTAGTGTTGGCTCCTCCAGTACTGCCAGGAACAATGACTAAGGTCCATGCCTAAACTTCTATTTTTAGTGAAATTAATTTTTCATATGATTCTACCTCTGTAGATGACATTAAACATTAATGAATTGAATTATGCCTGACAGCTGTATTCCATTTGTGGTACTTTTTCTCACATACACACACACACACACACACACACACACACACACATACACACAAATTAATTTTTATGGATTCAGTAACATGAACTCTATTTGACAGCTAGCTAGCTGACTTTCCATCACTGAGCAGTCTGGAGAAAAGACTATTTATGATGGATTAAATTTAAAAAGCAAACAAATATCAGCCACATTAAAAAAAATCCCTGAGTGATTCATTTCCAATTTTCTTTCACCTGCTATGGATAGATATATTTTCAAGCAAACTGCTAATTTCAGGCTGTTCATTGACTGACTGTGTAATTACTGAAGTAATTGGACTAATCCATGGTCTGGTCTGAAACAGAATACAGTTTTAAGCTAAAACTAAAAAGTCACTGAGTGATAAAAGTTTCAGCTGGCATGAAAGGTGTTCTCTTTAACAATTTGTTATCTGATTCGACTTTTGATATCATAATCATCAGGATTGTTCTGTGCTGACAAACATGACTGTACTCTAAGGTCTCTGACTTCTGATTGTTTCGTGTAATTCTGAATTATCTGCTTGTCTATTCTTGTAGCAGCTAGCCTTTGGCAATGAAGAATGGTAATAGGCAGAGTGTTCTTGCATTATATGCCTGTATGTGATGAGTCAATACAGGCTGGCTCATTGAATGATCACTAAAAGTATAAACACTACATTTTCCATAATTTAATGGCCATCTAGGTCATTTTCATAAATCGATAATTTATATTCATCATTGTGATCAATCAATATGTTTTTCAAGGATAGATGAGGGCATAAATGTCACACTTAATAAATTTACATATGACACAAAACTTTAGGAAAAGGCTTCCCAGTAAAGAAATAATGAGAATCCCAAGAGATCACAACTGGTTAAAATAACAATAATTAATAATGATCTCTAATATTTTATCAATACCTTGTTTGTGCCAGGATCTGTGGTAAATACTTTGAAAATATTATTTCACTTTATCCTCACAAAAACACTGTGAGATAGCTGCTATTATGCTCTTCATTTTACAGTTGGGGGAGCTGAGGCAACTAGAGGTTAAGGTTACACAGCTAGTAACAATAATGTTATTGTTCAGTCATGTCCAACTCTTTGTAACTCTGTTGTCCATAGCATGCTAATACTGTCCATGGGGTTTGCCTGGCAAACATACTGGTGAGGTTTATCATTCCCTTCTGCAGTAGATTAAGGCAAACAAAGGATAAGATTTGCCCAAAGTCAAAAAGCAAGTATGTGTCTGAAGCCAGATTTGAATTCAGGTCTTGCTGACTTCAGGCCCAGTGACTTATCTACTAAGCCACCTAGCTGCCAACAATAATGGTTATGTGTAGTCACTATAGTAAGTGATTTATAATTATCATTTCATTTGATCCTCACAACAACCCTGGGAAGTAGGTACAGCTTTGTGAATTGTTAATTAATTTATGAAATTATGAAATGGGTGCAGGCACACTTGGTTCCTTGGGTACTTGCTAGAAAAGAAAAAGGGGTGCAATCATATTTTTACCACAGGCGTTTTGAGGGCAATAAAGCACAGAAAGTACTGAGGCAAGTGACAAAAGGAGTACAGAGGCAGAAGTCTTGAGAACAAAGGATAGGGAGGATGAGAGGCAGAGTGTATCATTTACATAACTATGGATTAGACTTGGGAGCATTAGGTGGCAAGGACCCATTGGAAATGAGAGAGTGCTAAGGGAAGGAGGGTTGAGGAATTTGAGCTTTCATTTCTGTAGGGTTTGGGGGAAAAAGACTAACTCTATCTGTGCTACCTTGGTGTTAAGATAATTAACATATAAAAATAATCTCAAAGATATTGACAAAACTTTAAAGTTAGCACGTTCACATTATCTCCAAATTATCAGCACCTTTGGGAGACTACTGGTTTTACTAGGGGTATATGGGATTTGTCTGAGATTTACATACCATAAGCCCAAGAATCCTGAATGTAAAAAAAATTTTTTTAATTAAATAAAAATACATGAAAATAAAACTAAAAAAAGAATCCTGATTGTAGTACTTAGATGATTCAGTGCATAATACCAGGGTATACATTTTGGTTAATATTAGATACAATTTTTAAATCATGATCTTTTGAGCTGTGGGATTGTTTGTAAATCACTTTTGAATTCACCTTTGTAATTGTACTTCCTGCTATTGTCTCTTTATTTTGACTATTTATAAACTTACTTATACTGACTAGTAAGAGGATAGTTAGGGATTGGAGTCAGAGGGTGACCAGAACAAGATATACTTTTTTTTTTTTTAGAATAAGATAGTAGTTTATTGAGGGGCAAGGGAGGGGAAGGGGAGGCAGGGCAGGGAAGGGAAGGGAAACCAAGAGATATCCTTGGACTTCTCTTGGGGATAAAGGCACAAATCTCTGAGGTACCAATCTCCCAAGATATACTTTTAACACAATGAGGAAACTGAGACAAATGGAGGTTAAGATTACACAGCTAATAAATGTCTGACGCCAGTTTTGAACTCAGGTCTTTTTCACTCCAGGTGCCCTACTCCCTGCATTATAAGCTGATACACACACACACACGCAAATATAGAATGAAACTAATAAGAGGGGAAAAAATGGAGGAAGAGGATCTAGAAATGTATTCACCCCCCTCCACCCTCACAACACTGGAATTAGAAATTTGCTCTACTAATCTAGATTAGCAATTAATTTATAATTTACAAAACAAGGAAGGAAAAAAATAAACTATTTCATACTATGTACAAGGAACTATGTTAAATGCTTCTGACAAAAGTAGAAAAAAGAATACTTTTTCTCAAAAATTTCACATTCTTTTACCCTATTGGTTAAGATAGATTACTATATCCAACTGAGAGGGTTTGAGTGTATTTGTTGTTGCTCAATTATTTAGTTGTGTCTGATTCTTTATGATCCAATTTGGAGTTTTCTTGTGATTTGACATCTTTCTCTAGTTAGTTTTACAGATAAGGAACTGAGGCAAACAAGGCTAAGTGATTTACTCAGGGTCACCCAGCTAGTAAGTATTTGTGGTCAAATTTGAACCTGGGTCATCCAGACTCTAGGCCCAGCATTCTCTCTACTGTACCATCTAGTTGCCCAACGTATATACATGTTTGTCTGTCTGTCTATCTATCTATCTATCTATCTATCTATCTATCTATCTATCTATCTATCTATCTATCTATCTATCTATCTATCTATATCACCTATCTATCTGTGTACCTATCCTTCCATTTTTGAGGCAATTTCTATGAAAATAAAGTTCAAACATTGGACTTGACCTCCCCATTTTCAGCTCCATCCTAAAAGCTCTTTCTAAAATGATCAATGTCAGAGAGGGTGTGGGAAAATTAGGACATTAAGGCATTGTTTTTGGAGCTGTGAACTGACCCAACCACCTGGAGAATAAATTGGAACTATGCCCAAATGTTAATCAAACTGTGCATACCCTTTGATCCAGCAATACTACTTCTATTTCTGTATCCCAAAGATATCATTAAATAGGAAAATAAAGCTACATGTAAAAAATATTTATAACAGCTCTTTTTGTGGTGGAGATTTTGAGGGGATATTCATCTATTGGTGAAGGACTGAACAAATTGTAGCAGATGAAAGTAATGGAATAATATATTTCTGTAAGAAAGAATAAGGAGGCAGATTTCAGAAAACCCTGGAAAGACTTACATGAACTTATGCAAAGGGAAATGAGCAAAACCAGGAGTACACTGTACACAGTAACAGCAATACTGTTTGATGATCAGCAATGACAGACTTAGCTCTTTTCAGCAATACATTAATCTAAGACAATTCCTAAGGACTTACGATAGAAAATGCTATCCACATCCAGAGAAAGTCTTAATGCAGATCAAAGCATATTACTTTCACTTTATGTTTTTCATGTTTTTTTTTCTTTTGGTCTCTTTTTTAATTTTATTTTTAATTCATGGAATAAAAGAAGCATTTTCACAACATAATACAATGAAAAAGATGATTGTACATGAAACTGTAGATCTAATATGTACAATTTGCTATTCTTTTCAAATATACAACAAAATTATCATGTAAAGTATTTTTTCCATTTATTTCTTCCACCTAAAGAGAACTATCATTAGGCACAAATAGGTAAATATTTATATATAATACACATAAATATATACACAGATACACAGATACATGTGCACATGTGTATATATGTATGTGGATAAAATGACACATATGTCAACAATATATTACATTCTACATTGATATGCAATGTATTATATAATAATTATATATTATTTATTAAATATAAATATACACTATTTACATTATGCTTTAAATGTATAGATAATATATTATGTGTGTGAATATATATATATATATGCATATGTATATATGTGTGTATTCATTTTATACATATTTCTATTTAGCAGCTCTTTCTCTGGATGGAGATAGCATCTTTCTTCATATTTTCTTTATGGTTAATTCAGGCAGTTATAATACAAAAAATAACTTATTTGCTTGGTTGTTTTTTGGTCTGTCTCTTTTTTATAACATGACTAATATGGAAATATGTTTTGTATAATTGCATACACAATATACATATATGCATATGTATATGTATATAGGCATACATACACATACACATATATATGTGTGTGTATGCTTATATATATATGTATATGTATATATGTGTGTATATGTATATGTATGTGTATATATGTATATATATGTGTATATGTATGTGTGTGTATATATGTATATATATATATATATATATATATATATATATATATATATATATATATATATATATATATATATATATATATATATATATATATATATATATATATATATATATATATATATAATTGCTTACCCCTTTAGGAAAGGGTTAGGGGAGGAAGGGAGAGGAAAATTTGGAAAATAATTAAAACAAACAAAAATGATCCAGCCTCAGATGCTTGACACTTACTAGCTGTGTGATCCTGGTCAAGTCACTTAACCCTAATTACCCCACAAAAAAACAAAACAAAACAAACAGATAAAAAATACCAATGAATGTTAAAAATCACCTTTACATATAATTGGTGGAAAATGCTATTTAACAAGCTCTTTCTTGCATACTTCTTTTATGTAAGAAAATTTTCCCCATTCTAACTCTCCCTTTTCCCTTCTCACAATGCTTGCCTGGCATTGTGACATGGAAACATCTATACTTTTCTTCAGCAATTTACCCTAGTGGCCCTCTTGGCCCTTGAAGTGTGACCAGACCTCCTTATCCCTTATGAGAAACAAGTGTTCCTCTCCAACCTGGAACTATGATCCAGAATTGAGAATTAAAAATAGAGCTGCCAATAAGTACCAGCTATACGTAATGCCAACAAAGTGTCTCCTACAATATCTTTCTGACTAGATGTCCAACCCTCTTACAATCTCTGGACTAAGAGTAACTGAAGCTGTCGGTGCTGCTGTAGATGCTGCCTCTTAGACCCATAGCTTATGCTGCTGCTGCTGTTGCTGCTACCTGTGCTCTTGTCTGTACCCCACTATGGTGCTACAGTTTTCTCCTGCTAGGCTCTATCTTTCCCAGAATTGTGGTGAGGAGGAAAAGAGATATTATTTGTAAAGTGCCTTGTAATCCTTAAAAAGCTACATAAATTCTAGTTGTTGTTTTTATTTACTATATCCCACCCTGTGACCAGTTATTTTATTTAGTTCCAAACACAATGTTTTAGTAAGGAAACTGATAAGCTGAAAAGCATTCAGAGGAGGGTATACCAGGGTGGTGAGATGACTATAGATGATGGCACCAGAAAATTGCTTGAAGGAACTAAGAGAGCTTTTCCTGAAGGAAGGAAAACTTTGGAGTAACATATTAATAGTTACATTAATTATTCATCTTTTAAGTATTTTAAGCTGATCATTTGGAAATTGCTGTTTGATGCAAAAAGGAGGACGAGAAACAATGGATAAAAGTCCCTGAATGTTAGATTAAGGCTTTGTGAAGGAAGAAGAAAAAAGATTTAAAAAATACTAACAGTCCCCAGATTAGAGTAAAATTAATGAGTTTCTGCTCACTAGTGTTCTTTAAGCAAAGGCTGGATGACCACTTATTCAAGACCTCATAAAGGTGATTGTTAATTAGATACTATTTAGAATATAAGGATATCAGTAGGTTTTACAAGCAGAACAGCTAGATGATGCAGTGCATAGTCCATTGGGATTAGAATCAGGAAGATTCATCTTCCTGAGTTCAAATCTGGCCTCAGATACTTACTTACTAGCTATGTAACCCTATGCAAGTCATTTAACCCAGTTTGCCTTGGTTTTCCTTATCTCTAAGGTCATTTGCAGCTCTAAATTTTTAAATCACCAAAGGTCCTTGCCATTTTTAGGATTTCACTGAATTTCCCTTCAGCATCACATGTAAATGCTAATAGGTAAATTCCCAAGAAGTAGCAGGGTAAAATTACCAGGAAAGTTTTTAGAAGAGAAGCAGCTTGCCACAAAGTCTCAGTCAAAAAAGATAGCATTGCTATGAGTTTCTCTAGGATAATATATATATATATATATATATATATATATATATATATATATATATATATATATATATATATATATATACACATACACACATATATATACACACATATATACATATATATGTATATATATGTGTATATATGTATATATATATACACATATACACACATATATATGCACAATATACATATATATGCACACACATATACCCATATGTATACATACACACCCACACATATATCTAGATATCGAGATATCGAGATAGAGATAGAGATAGATAGATATATCTTGTATTCCCTCTTTTTGTACGTTTCCTCCAGAGACACATTTAATTTAGTTTTAATCTCAAGTGAGTATTACAATGACTGACTTATTATAAGAAGTATTTAGGGGGGGGGCAGCTAGGTAGCGCAGTGGACAAAGCACCGACCCTGGATTCATGAGGACCTGAGTTCAAATCTGGCCTTAGACACTTGATACTTACTAGCTATGTGACCTTAGGCAAGTCACTTAACCCTCATTGCCCTGCAAAAATTAAAAAAAGAAGTATTTAGTAAGTTATAGTTTATTGATTAACACAATTAAATGGATGTTCATCTATATAGTGTAAACTCATACAAGAGCAGTCTTTGTACACATACCTATATTTCTATGTGTGTAATAAATAATCCTGTCAAATCATAGGTTCAAACAAAATTTTTAAAGATCTAGCCATTTACTAAGTGCCCATAACTTATATGTGATTGGAAATTTTTTTAAAAAGCCACAACTTTCCCTTCAAAAAAGCAAACTGACAGAAAAATAATCCCTATTTAATAGAGAGCTAATTTGCCTCAGTTTCTTTATGTGTAAAAAGAACTAGAGAAGGAAATGGCAAACTATTGCAGAAGATTTTTCAAGATAAGCTAAAAAGGGATCACAAAGAGTGGAACAAATAACTCATCAGCAATAACATTCTGTGAGATATTATATATATATACATACATACATACATACATATACATATATATATATACACACAACTTGAATAAAGATAAGAAATCAGCTTTTGAATCTATCAATCATCTTTCAAAACCTTTAAACCTTTCAAAACATTTACAGTATCTCACAAAATTCTGACCTTCCTCCAACGTGCTACTTCTCTGATCATAAAAGGATGATCATCGAAACTCCATGCTAAAAAAATAATTTTGATAATGTTCAATAAGTCTCTTTTTTCCTTTTGTTTCTTTCTTAATGATGTAGTTTTGTCTTCCTACAAGTGACTGAAGCCTTCATTAACAGTTTCTGATATGACTAAGAAACAATGATGAAATGAATAGAAGACAATAAAAAAGAAAAATCCTTATGAAAAATAACTTCAGGATTTGAGCTGAGTAGGGAAAATGTGCTTTAAAAAGAATACTAATTAGATTTGCTTTAAAGAAATTCAACACAATTATTTTGAAAACTCTCCAGTTAAATTTGAAAGCAAACCCTGGTCAGGCTTATCAGCTCAAGAGTTCTTGAAAACTCAAAGTTAAGAGTGATATTTATCCACACTTCTGTTATCTACATTTGCAATGTTATACCCACATTAATTGACAATAGGTCTCTTAACACACTATTCATTTTAGTGGGGCCTATTATTGTTATTTAAGGATTCAGTGAATGTAAGAGCTATTAAAGTTTCCTTTAGCTAATGAGACATATGTCCTATTCCCCTTTTTTTTTTCCTTGGCTGAACAAAATAATTATTGAGTCTAAAATACTGTAGTCTGCCTCCAGAAGAATTGAAGTCTTTAAGAAGTTGTTCGGGGTTTGATAGCAAAAGTGCATTATCTAGTCTCTTCTTAATAGCTACAGTCAAAAAAGACATAGAGTAATCTTAAGTATTACCAAATATGTTTTTAAATAAATGACTGTTCCACTCTACCCTACCCCAGTCCTAAACTTACAATGATAATTATTCTCAATACTATTTTTCCCTTGGCATATCAACAAAAATATTATTCACATGGAGGTGAATAGGGTAGAGGGAAGGGAGCCAAGCAAAATGCAAACACTATGTTTTTAGTAGGTGACTGGATAGCCTTCATTATGAATAATTTATCTGAGAGATGTTTCCCTTTTTAATGGGAAAAATAATCTAATAATTTAGAAATCAAGTATGCCTCTTGATTTCTTCTAATATGAGGGTAAAATATTTTACTTTTTGAAAAAGCCCTCAGCATAGTAGATAGCAAGCTATGCTCAGAGTTAGCAATATCTGAGTTTAACAGCTCTATCATATACATACATGCATGCACACACATGTGTGCATATATGTGTGTATGTATACATGTGTGTGCACTCACGTGTGCATACATTGTATATGTATGCATATATGTGTGTTGTGTATGTACCAGCAAAAAGTCCACTGAAGAAGACTCATTATGAAGCAAAATTGGCCAATGGAAAAGGAGGCACAAAAGCTCAATGAAAATAATCCTTTAAAAATTACAATTAGGCAATCTGAAAAATTAATGACTCCATTAGACATCATGAAATAATGAAACAAAGTAAAAAGAAAAGAGTAGAAGACAATGTGAAAATAGCACTTTCTACAAAATAACTGACCTAGAAAATATATCAAAAGATGATTTACGAATTATAGGGCTACATGAAAAGTATGATAAAAAAGGACCTATAGGGGCAGCTAGGTGGCACAGTGGACAGAGCACCGGCCCTGGATTCAGGAAGACCTGAATTCAAAACCGGCTTAAGACACTTGACACTTACTAGCTGTGTGACCCTGGGCAAGTCACTTAACCCCAATTGCCTTATTAAAATTTTTTTTAAAAAAAGAACCTATATATCATATTTTAAGAAAGTATCCAAGAAAACTGCCCTGATACTCTAAAATAAAATTTGAAAGTATCCACCAATCATTTCCTGAAAGACATATCAAAATTAAAACTCCCACAAATATTATAGCCAAATTCCAGAGCTCCAAGGTTGAGGAGAAAAGTTCTCAAACAGCCAGAAACAAAGAATTCAAATATTATTGAACCACAGTCAGTATAACACAAGATTTAGCAGTTTCTGTATTAAAAGATTTGAGGACTTAGAATATGATAGGTAGGGCAAAGACGCTGGCATTGGAACCAACCCAGAAAAACTAAGTATAATTCTTCATGGGTGAAGGACAAGGTGGGGATAAGATATATTTAATGAAATATAGGACTTTTGATCATTACTTATTAATAGAGCAGAGCTGAATAGAAAATTCGACTCAAATATAAGATTCAAGAGAAACATAAAAAAAAAAGGTAAATGGAAAAGAAAAATGATAAGGGACTAAATATGTTTTAAAATATTCCTACATTGGAAGATGCTCAGAACTAGGATGCAGACTCAAGTGAGAGCCCAGGTCAGGGAGGGGTGCAGGCACCCCTGAGCTTGCAACCACAGTGAAACAGAATTCTTTTTCTGGGTTAAAGAGCAAACAGGCCTGTGGTTAGTTATAGAACAGAGCACAGACCAGGGGGATGTAGAATTTACCTCTCCTTAAATCATACCACCTTGGAACCCCTAAAGCTTGGGAAAGTACATCCTGGAAGCAGTGCCTAACTTTAAGAAGGAGTTAAAAGTCAAGAAATAGGCTAGACAAATGAGCAGATGGATAAGACTGCAGACCATAGAAAGTTTCTTTGGTGACAAGTAAGATCAAAATACACTCTCAAAGTCAAAGCTCCTATATCTAAAGCTTCCAAGAAAAATATGAATTGGTCTCAGGCCATGGAAGGACTCAAAAAGGACTTTGAAGATAAGGTAAAAGAGGTAGATGAAAAAATAGAAAGAAAAAGTAGAGTGATAGGGGGCAGCTAGATGGCGCAGTGGTTAAAGCATTGGCCCTGGATTCAGGAGTACCTGAGTTCAAATCTGGTCTCAGACACTTAACACTTACTAGCTGTGTGACCCTGGGCAAGTCACTTAACCCCCATTGCCTCACTAAAAAAAAAAAAAAAAAAGTAGAGTGATGCAGGAGAGTCATGAAAAAAAGTCAACAGTTTGAAAAGCCAAATGGAAAAGGAGATACAAAAGCTCTCTGAAGAAAATAATTGCTTAAGAATTAGGATTGAGCAAATGGAATCTAATGAATTTATGAGAAATCCAGACACAATAAAGCAAAACCAAAGAATGAAAAAGTAGAGGGTAATGTGAAATATCTCCTTGGAAAAACAGTTGACCTGGAAAATATATCCAGGAGAGATAATTTGAAAATTATTGGACTACCTAAAAGCCATGATCCAAAAAAAAAAAAAAAAAAAAAAAAGCTTAGACATCATCTTCCAGGAGATTGCCAGGGAAATTTGTCCTGATATTGTAGAAACAGAAGGTAAAATAGAAATTGAAAGAATCCACCTATCACCTCCTGAAAGAGATCCCAAAATGAAAATGTCCAGGAATGTTACAGTCAAATTCGAGAGCTCCTAGGTCAAGGAGAAAATATTGCAAGCAGCCAGACTGAAAAAATTCTAGTATTGTGGAGCCATAGTCAGGATAACACAAGATCTATCAGCTTCCACATTAAAGGGTCAGAAGGCATGGTATATGATATTCCACAGGGCAAAGGAACCAAGATTACAACCAAAAATCACCTACCCAGCAAAACTGATTATAATACTTTAGGAGGAAAATGGGAATTTAATGAAAGAGAGGACTTTCAGGCTTTTGTGATGAAAGGACTATAGCTGAATGGAAAATTTTACTTTCAAATAAGAGACAGTTAAGGAGCATAAAAAGGTAAACAGGAAAAAGAAATAATAAAGGATATTAAAAGGTTAAACTATTTATTCCTACATGAGAAGAGGATACTTGTAACTCATAAGAACTTTCTCATTATTAGGACAAGTAGATGGAGTATATTTAGACAGAGGGCACAGGTGTGAGTTGAATATGAAGGAATAGTAGCTTTAAAAATAAAATTAAGGGGTGAGAGATGAATGCACTTCTAGAAAGGGAAAGGAAGATGAGGAATGGGATAAAGTATCTTACATAAAAGAAGTAAGAAAAAGTTTATGGAGTGGAGGGGAAGCTGGGGGAGGTCCCAGGGAGTGCATGAGTCTTACTCTCAACACATTTGGCTCAAAGAGGGAATTACATACACACTCATTTGGGCAGAGTAATCTATCTAAGCTTGCAGGAAAGTAGGAGGGGAAGGTGATAAGGGGAGAAGGGTGAAAGAAGGGAAAGCAGATTGTTGGAGGGGACAATCAGAAGCAAAACACCTTTGGGGAGGGCTAGGGTGAAAGAGAATAGAAAGTAGTGTAAATATCATGGCAAGGGAATAGGATGGTGAGAAACACAGCAAAAAAATTTTGAAGCAGAGGCAAGAGCAATGTAAGATGATGATGACTAACAATTTTTTACTAACTGATTGACTGAAGTGATTGATTAACTGGTTAATTGACTGACTGATGGATGGTTGGATTGATGATAACTAGATGAAGGTGAGAATTGATTAATGAGTATTGATTGAATGGTAATTACTTGGCTGGGTTATTGTGAAGAAGACTCTTTGTCAGGTATAAGGTACTATATAAAAGTTATCTATTACTGTTGTAATAATCAACCTCATGGGTTTATTGTAAGTAAATCTCTCTTTAAAGTACTACATACGTGTAGTTTACTATAAAAATGATAATCAGGATGCTATCAGAAAAACCTGGAAAGACTTACATGAGCTGATGCAAAGTGAAATGTACTGTACACAAAATAACAGCAATATTGTAAGATGATCTGCTGTGAATGACAGTTCCTTTCAGCAATAAAATGATCCAAGACAATTCTGAAGGACTTAAGAAAAATGCAATCCTTCTTCAGATTGAAGCAAAATTTTTTGTTAGTTCCTTTATCTGAAGTTTTGTTTTTGTCTGTATTCTTTCACAACCTAGATAATGTGGAAATGTTTTGCATGACCACACATGTATAAGTTATATTGAATTGATTGAGTTCTTAAGGGAAGGCGGGGAGGGAGGGAGGGAGAGAATTTGGAACACAACTTTTTTTAAATTATGTAAAAATTTGTTTTTTTATATGTAATTTGAGAAAATAAAATTCTAAATAAAACAAAAAAAAACTGTTGAGGATGGACTGGGTGAAAGGAGAAAGAGAGAAGGATAAACATGGGAAAGTAGAAGGAAGGGAAATACACAGTAATATAACTGATAAAATTAATCACAAGCTTTTTTGATAAAGACCTCATTTCTCAAATATATAGAGAACCATGTCAAATTTATAAGAATAGAAGTTATTCCATAATTGTCAAAGGTTCAAAGTATATGAAAAGACAGTTTTCACTTTAAATAATCAAAGCTATCTATAGTCATATGAAACAATGTTCTAAAGGCCTATTGATTAGAGAAATGCAAATTAAAACAACTGTGAGATGCCACTCCATATCTACCAGATTGGCTAACAAGATATAGAAGGGAAAATGACAAATCTTGGAGGGAACATGGGAAAATTAAGGCACCAATGCACTGCTAATAGAGTTGTAAACTTATTGACCTATTCTACAGAGCAATTATGAACTTTGTCTAAAGTGCTATTAAACCACCCATGGACTTTGATGCAGCAATATCACTACTAGGTCTGTATCTCAAAGAGATTTTTAAAAATAAAGAACAGAAAAGGACCTCTATCTACAAAAAATATTAATAACAGCTCTTTTTGTGGTGGGAAAAATAGGAAATTGAGGTGATACCCATCAGTTGAGGAACGACTGAACAAGTTGTGGCCTATGATTTTCATGGAATACTATTGTGCTATAAGAAATGAAGAGCAGGATGCTCTCAGAAAAAACTGGAAAGACCTACATGAACTGATGCAAAGTTAAATGATCATAATATATATATATTATATATATATGTATATATATACATATAGCTGTGCATAGTAACAGCAGTTTTCTATTATGATCAACTGTGAATAACTTAGCTATTCTTAGCAACACATGGATCCAAGATAATTCTGAAAAATTTATTTAAAAAATCCTATCATCTTCCATAGAAAAAAGATGATAGAATCTGAATGCAGATTGAAATATACCTTTAAAAACTTTGTTTTTTGTTTCTTTTGGTTTGTATTTTCTTTAGTAACTTGACTAATATGAAAATATGTTTTGCATGACTATACATGTATAATTTATATTAAATTCCTTTCCTTTTAAAGGAAGGGGAAAGATAAGGAGAAACAGGAAAGAAAAAGAATTTGGTACTCAAAATTAAAAAAAAACCAAATGGTAAAAACTTTTTTATGTAATGGGAAAAATAAAACAAAGATTAGAAAAAGTGAATTGATGTAAAGTCTAATAAAGAAGCATTAAACACAAAAAAATTTAGACAAGTTAATCAGGGGAACTTGTTGAATGTCTAACATACAGATATCAATGGATTGATATGTTGTTTGTAGACCCACATACCATAAATCTTAGAGTAAAGAAGCCTGGAAATTTAGATCAAAACATTTACAGTATGCTTCAAGTGGACGTGACTTTAAATATAAAGGTTTATATCATAAACAGATTAGAAGGGTAAAGAAGAACATTACTCTTTCAATCAAACATAAGGGGGAAAAGAGTTCATGACCAAGTAAAGGATAGAAAAAATCAATGAAGGTAAAGTGGTAATTTTTGATTATATAAAATTGAAAACTTTACACAAACAAAACCAATATAATTGGAATATAAAGGGAAATAACTGGGAAAGCAATGTTAACTTTCTATTATAAAAATGTTGCATCAAATTTATATAATGACCTGATTCAAATGTAAAGGAATGATAGCCACTCCACATTAGACAGCCAAAAAATATAAATAAGCCATTCTCTAAAGAAGAAAGCAAATGATAACCAGTCAAATGAACACATAATTCCTTAGAAAAATAATTATAAATGTTAAAATTTAAAGAATTCTAAAGGTCTACCATGCAACTATCAGACTGGGAAAAGTGGGGGGGAAATGACCATTTTTAGAGGAACTAAGCAAAGACAAGCAAACTGGTGCACCATTAGGTGAAACCTTAAATTGTCCCAGCTACTTTGTGAAGCAATTTGGAATTATGTCTCAGAATTTATTAAATTACAAATCATTTTGATGATACCTATACAATAGAGATAAAAATAAAGAGAAAAGAGACTCAAATATAAAAAACATTTATTTTAAATATGTTATCATTGTTGTTATTATAGCAAAGACCTAGAAATATAGAGGTAGTGCATCAATTAATGAATGGCTGGCAAAAATCATATTATATGAATATGAAATATTATATTGCCATAAGTAATAAAAAAGTAATTTCTGAGAAAACTGGAAGAATTTCTGTGAGCAGCTACAGATTTGATGGAATATAAAAGTAAAGTGAGAATTAGTAAAAGAATTTCAAAAAGAAGGAAGAACAGGAGTAGAAGGAGCAGGAAGAGGAGCAAGAGGAGGAGAAGGGGAAGGAGGAGGAGGAGGAGGAGGAAGAGGAGAAGAAGAAGAAGACAATTTTAACTTTCAATTTTATATAGAATTTTGAGTTCCAATTTTTCTCCCTCCTTTCCCTACCCTCCTCCTAAAATGGTAAGCAATGTTATATAGGTTATATATGTGTAATCATGTAAAACATATTTCCAAATTAGTTATGTTGTAAAAAAAGAAACAGAACAAAAGGATAATACAACAAAAATAATCAAGCAAAAAATAGTATGCTTCCATCTGCATTTAGACTCTATCAGTTCCTTTGCTGGGTGTGGATAACATTTTCAATCATAATTCTTGTATTTGTTGTGGATCATTAAATTGCTGAGAAGAGCAAAATCAATCAAAGTTGATCATTGAACATTGTTGTTACTGTGTGCAATGTTCACCTGGTTCTGCTCACTTCACTTTGAATGAGTGCATGTAAGGTATTTCCAGATTTTTTTGTAATCTAGATACTCATTATTTCTTATAGCATAATAGTATTCCATTATCAAACTTTTGCATTGTTGCTATGGCAACATAGACAGTTAAAATGCCATAAAATAGTAATAATAACATATTTTTAAAAGCTTTGGCCTTTTACATACAGTACCCTATTTCTTATTTTCAAGCTTCTAATCTAGCCTGGGCAGGTATATTTTTTTTCCAATTTACAGATGAAGAAACTGAGTCTCAGAAAAGTTGGGTTGACTTGCATTAAGTAGATCACATAAGTAGTAAATGGTAAATTTAGGACTCCAAACCCTGGTGTTCTAAGTCATAAAATAGTGCTCTATCCATAACATGGGTCTTTAGATCTATAATGTACACTTTACTTTTGAAACATTTTTTTATCATCAGGGAACTGAGAAAAATAGCATGTATGGAGACATAATTTCTATTCTCAATTTTCAGAGAGAAATCAGAATTTGTGTGATAGTTTATCAAGTTAAAAAAAATAATGAACTTAAAGGTTTATTTAAATTGGTCCCAGAGTTGGGCATTGGACTGAAATCAGAAGCACTTGGGGGCAGCTAGGTGGCATAGTGGATAAAGCACTGGCCCTGGATTCAGAAAGACCAGAGTTCAAATCCAGCCTCAGACAAGACACTTACTAGCTGTGTGACCCTGGGCAAGTCACTTAACTCTTATTGCCCCACAAACAAACAAAAAAGTACGTACTGATATTTCAGATTCTTTTGCCTGTCTGTATACCTTTAAAAACTCTGGCCAATCTCACAGTGTTTCAGTGTCCCATCTAGAGCATAAATATAATGTCAATCCTTTGCCTATAAAGTATTTGGAGATACAGGGAAAATTACTACATAAGAACAAAGTATTATTTTAATAAGATACAAAAGCAGTGAATCCTGAGGCCCTTTAGAGTGTTTCATTTTATGACATTTTATGTTAATGTGTCTTCAGCTAATTTTTTTGACTGCAAAGTACATTCAAGCTCTCTGTCTCTCTGCTAAATGACATCCTCCTCCTTTTTCTGTCTTCTGTAATTTGTGTTATTGGAAATGTAAACCTTTTAGAAAAAGGGGCACAGCAATGACTTTGCCAAAATCCTTTCAAAGTATCACTCCACAAACTCTATGTTTATGATTTAAACTTAGCAAGGTCAATGAGCTGTACTTCATCTAAATGGGATATTTTTGAAAAATTAAACCCATTGGTAAAGATGGGCTTTAAAAAAGTGATCATCGGTTTCTTGGATCTTTCAATATACTTTTAAATTATCTTTGTGAATTGGAAAAGAGTACTTGGAAATATGCCTGGTAAAAGTACTCTTATTCTAAGTGCTTCTCCCAATGATGCATCTCACTACCCTTTCATATTATTGTGGCAATAGGAAAAAATGAAACATTCATAGCTCATAAAACTTAACTATAAAAAATTAAGGTAGGCTATAAGGAAATGGATAGAGCTGGCCTCAAAATCAGGAAGACCTGGGTTCAAGTCCCACTTGTGAAACATAATAGCTTTATTACCCCTGCCAGGTCATTTAAACTTTGACAGCTCTAGGCAAATTCTTGTTATTAGTTGCAAAGAAGGTATAGACCTGCATTGAGGAATTAACTCTTACAGGAGTTTCTTATATGAATGCAATAACATATGTTATACATTGCCTTTGAGGAAATCATTGTTTCTTATCCCTTTAAATGGAAATAAATAAAGGCATAACTTGGCACATCAGTGTTGGTCTTCTAGAGAATTTTATAACACAGGAAGTAGTTGTGCATAGGCTGGATGACCACTTGTCAGTAATATAAAAAGTAAGGGGCTAGATTAAATAGCTTTGAAAGTTCTAGTAAGTACAATGTTTACATGATTTTCATTTCACTGGTGCTCCCTTTGAATCACTTATCTATGCTTCATATATGTTATGAAAATTTCACTTTTAAGTGGTATGTTATACTAGAAGGTGATGTGAATTGGAAATCAAGGTCTTTTTTTCAAGTCTTGCTCCTGCCATTTTTTATTTATATGATCATTTCAGGGTTTAGGGGAAGGGATTAAGAATTTATACAGCACCTAATTTGTGCCAAGTACTGTGCTAAGCACTTTACAAATATTATTTCATTTGATTTTCACAACTACTCTGCAAGTATCTGCCCAAGCAGTATCAGATTTCAGATTATACTAGAAAATAAAATACATTTTGAGCGAACAGTATGTTCCTTGATGGCATGAACACGTTGACTTTTGTCTCTACATAGCTCAGCACCTTTCATGTACTGTTAAAGGTATTTAAAAATATTTGACAAATTGAATGAAATAGTGACCAAAAGCCAGCTGATTTAAAAAAAAAACATTCCCCTACTATGAGAAATGTGATTATTAATAACTTCCCCCCACACCCACACACACAGAATATGTTTTGGTCACAGTAAAAAATGATCTTATATAAATTAATTCATTTTGTCATTGCAAATACATAAAGGGTAAAGGACCATAAATGTGCAAGGATAAAATAATAGACTAGGACAGACTGGGCCCAAGTAGGGTTGTGGTGTATACAATAGAGCATAGGTAGAGGTGGTTAGAGGTGTATCCACAGGCTCTTAGAGTTCAGCAGTCTGGCATAGGAAGGATCCTCAAATGGCCCCTAATCATACACATGAGGAACTGAGACATGCATTGGTTAAGTGAGTTCTTCAAAGTCACATAAGTGTGGCAAAAGTGAGATTTGAACCTATCACCTCTGACTTCAGAGACACTCCTATTACTACTGTACCACACTATCCCAGAGAGAACTTTCCTAGAACTAAGAACATGAAGGGGAAGGGAGGAAAACTGGATAAAGAGGTGAAAATTCAGTCAAGACGATTGCAGAAGAAAACAACAAAATATGGTTATTGATCTAAGTTGCTAAAATGTGGTGTGAATGAAGAAGGAAGATTCTTTGCTAATTTCAGATGTCAGAATATTTCAGGGATATTACTCTCCATTAAAATTTGGGACAGGTCTATGGAAACCAAATAGGAAACATATTTTCTCAAGGAGTCAGAAAAAAAAATGACAGACACCTGTTATAGGGCAGAGTAGAGGTCAGGAGACAAGCCAGGCTTGTACATTAAGTTGAACCAATGTGATTTATGAATCTAGACTGTGTTCCTGCAATTTAGCAATCTATGTATAGCATCTACCTTGATATTCCAATAATGGAGTAGTTATAAAAAGTTATGCATGAGTTGAGTTTGATTATTTTAACAGATCAATGTGGAAGAGGAATATGAAAGTACAGGCCAACCCTTCAGTAGTAATGTCACAATCTATACATCTTTTACCACATTAAGTGATGACATTATTCTAAATCAGAAGCAAGCCTAGGAAGCTTATGTTGTTTGGTGATGTCTTGGACCACACTTGTTCCTTTTCAGTGTATTATTATATATAGTATGTATTATGTAAGCTCCTTAAGGTCAAGGATTTTTGTATCCTAGATATCTAACACTTGTTGTTGTTGTTGTTTGTTTGTTTGTTTGCTTGTTTGTTTCAGTCATCTGACTTGTGAGGGCCAAAATTTGATATACGGAGCATTAATTGGGTAACTCACCTAAATATTGGGGTCCCGGAAATATGAGGGACCTTTTAGGTTCACCCTCCCTTCTGAACTGCCCTTTTTAGATATTTCTCCTAGGCCAATAAGAAAGGAGCCTTTAAGCTTTAATTCACAAAAGGATCAGATGTTATTACTTGGAAATTAATTAAACAACAAAGGTGAAACTTATAAAAATCAAAGACAAGGAAATAAGAAAAAAGAAATACAGATAAATACTCTTAACTCCAAACTTAGCCTATGCAATCCCCAGATCATTTCCAATTAAGCTAATTCAAAGGAATTTAGGATTTTCCGTAATTAACTCACCAAAACCTGGACAGTCTACAGTAGCTTACACCACTGGAAAAGCAGCCACCAGAGAGAATGAGCCTTTCAGGAGAACCTCTGCCTCCCCTCATGGAGTTGTCAATCTTCCTCCTCCAAAAGGGGAGGTCCTTCAAAAACTGCCTATGGAGAGCTCTCCTTCTGACCTCAGTAGTATACGTAACTTCAGGGTGGGCCAGGTGTGGCCCCTCCCAAATGAGTCAGCTAAAAACTGCAATAACAATTTTATCACAAATAATTTTTACTACAGACTCTTCATGGCCCCATTTGTTGTATTATTGGCAAAGATAAGGGAGTAATTTACCATTTCCTTCTCCAGTTCATTTTAAAGATGAGCATACTAACATAGAATTAAGTGACTTGCCCAAGGTCACATAGCTAATAAGTGTCTAAGGCCAGATTTGACCTAAGTAAGATAAGTCTTCCTGACTCCAGAACCAATACTCTATCAACCACTACTGAGCTGTCCTTACCTAAAACATATATGCTTATCAGTCATTTAGTCATATAGTCATTTTGTGGTGGTTGTTCTGAATCTGTAATTTCAGTAGTATAGAACGCCCTGACTATGAAACTCCTTTTATCAATAAAGATCTGCAGTGGCTCTGCTACTTTTAGTCTTAGACAGCTGCCCCAGCAACCACAGTTGCACAGCCAATCTATGACAGAAGCAAAACTCTAACCCAAATTTTCCTGACCCCAAATTTATTTTTCTATCCACTGCACAAAACTATCTCTTAATACTGTCTTCTCCCATCTTAAAAAGATAATTCTATCCCAAAATATCCCTAATACTGATGAAATATCATAAAAATCTAAAAATTATTCCAACGAGATGAAATTTTATGTTCCTGAGCCCCCAATTTAATACCCATTTAGCATCCATTAATAATCCAAGTTTTTTGTGGGACAGCTAGGTGGAGCAGTGGATGAAGCACCAGTCCTGGATTCAGGAGGCCCTGAGTTCAAATCCAGCCTTAGACACTTGATACTTACTAGCTGTGTCACCCTGGGCAACTCACCTAACCCTCATTGCCCTGCAAAAAAACCCCCAAAAACAAAAAACCAAAAAAACAAGTTTTTTACTTACATTTTTTTTTTCACAATAAAGACAAACGAGAAAAGGCAAGAGAAATCTATGAACAAGATGCAGGTAATATCATAACCATGGAACAGGTTGTTACCAGGGTGGAAATGTAAGATGAGTTGTGGGAGACTGTTGA
The DNA here is from genome assembly GCF_019393635.1 of Dromiciops gliroides. NCBI lineage: Eukaryota > Metazoa > Chordata > Mammalia > Microbiotheria > Microbiotheriidae > Dromiciops > Dromiciops gliroides. The sequence goes on along the minus strand of NC_057861.1, from coordinate 297,714,012 downwards.
TGGAAAAGATATATTTTCATTTCAGGGAACATAAAAAAATAAAATTATTATTATTCTAAAGTAGCACACATTAAGCATTCTAAATGAAATGGATACAACACTTATGAACTATACAAATCTAAAGTCAATTACCAACAGTGACTAAATAGTGGCATGCATAGATTGTTGGACTTGAAGTCAAGAAAAACTATGTTCTGAAACTTTCTCAAGTATTTATTTGCTATGTTAAGTGAACAAGTCATTTAACTTCTCAGCCTCAGTTTCCTCATCTGTAAAATTATAACAATATCACCTAGTTCAAGTTTATTGTGTGGATCAAATGGGATAAACCATTTAAAATACTTTCAAACCTTATGATGATGGCCTTTCCCAAGGGTCAATTGGCCCAAGAAAAGATATTTAATAAAATTACTCAGAAGGCAGAATTCTGAGAATTAGAATAAATAGGTTTGGGAGGAGAGAAACAGTATTTTTGTTTATAGAATTCTAATGAGGATTTCTCTGTCTTATGCTGCTACCAGACTATAATCTCGTAAAGGGATGTACTTTGATTCATCTAATCTTGCATTATCCCTGAAGCCTAGAACAGCACTATGTACACAATAAGTATGCATAATAACCCTGCTTAATATATTTTTGGAAGGGTCAAACTTGTGCCTGGAGGTTTTGTTATACCTACTCCTACTTTTTGGACCATTAAGAACATTGGAGCTATGTAAAATACATGCTCCCTTTCTTATCCACGTCAATTAGGGGCCAGAATGACTGCCAAAACCTACTGAAGGAAAGGCATTTTCAGGCAAATGACATGGTGTGCTGGAAATCCATTTGCCTCATGTAAAACTTGTCGAAAAACACGGGGGCATGAAAGCATGACATTGGATCTTTCATGAGGTTGCTAGCACTGCCTTTTGTTCATTCAGTACTATTGAAATGTATTTCAGCATTCCTCCTGGCAGTTCAAAGTAAGGTAATTTAAAGTACAGGATAATTTAAGAAAACATTTAGCAGGCTTCTTCAAAATATGAAAGGAGCTCAGTTAGTAGCTCCCCAATAGAGAGGAAATGGAAGTGTCCATACCTCTGCCAAATCCCTTATTAGGCAGTACTATACAGAGCAAGTAGGCATGCTCTCTATATTATGTAATGACTCGGGTTAAAGAAACAAACAAATATTCTGTCAGTTGGCTGACAGTTAATGTATTCTGCTTTCTTTCTTATGCCTGCTATATTATGTGCTGTGAGGATGAATTTCTGAAATGACAACCTGTATTCCAATCCATTCAACTGTACGTAAAATTCTACATTGGGCATCATCAAAGTACTTTTAAATACGAAGACATATATTTTGTGGTATGGAACATTTTACATGACAAAGTGCATTGGATATTTAAAAGGAAAGAATGTTAATGTGTCGTATGAAAAAAACTTAAATAAAAATAAAAACTAAACAAACAGAAAAGGATGAAGGTTTATAGTGTTCTGTCTCCAAATATAAAGGGCAATAGTCATCCAGAGCCCTAGAGACCATGGCACCTCATAGCTCATTAAGGCATCTTCTCTCCCTCTTTCTGCAAACATGACATTTAGGAAGCCCATTATATATCCAACATAGATAATTGCTACAAGGTTCTAAGCTGCCTCGATCTTATTCTGGCTTAGAGCTTGTCATTATACTGTCAGCACACTGTGTGGTCTCTGGCGTTTATTAGTTAACTACACTTGACAGCACCTCACAAATTGTATGTTTTTAAGTTTGAAAAGTTTAAACAGCTTGACCTGTTAAAGGTTATCACTTTCTTCTTCCTGGATAATTACCATCAGTGTTGATAAATATATTTCTTTGCAAGCCTATCCACTGACTGTTAGGAATGATGTTAGGAGTTCATTCTTTTTAGACATTTATTTCAATGTCTCTGTCATTTGGAGATGTAATGGGCAATGTTAGAAGCAGTGTCGCCATTGTAATTATAAATCTGAACTTTTTTTTGCACAACATTATCCTTCATTCAGTCTACTAAACATGTGAAAATGAAAAAAAAATAAATCTGATAAAAGAAAAGTATAAAGGTCTAAAATTAAAGCTAAGTTTATGCTTCAGATTGTGAATCTCCATTTTCTTGTTTCAAAGAGGAGAAGGTTAATGATCAAGGTTAAGGTTGTTATGAGAGAGGAAGTAAATCACATTAGAGCACCTTTCCTTGTGCTCGAAAGACTAAGAACAATTTTCTTATCATTTTCTCAGTGTAGCACAAGAATGGAAGTGAATGTAAGAGACTTAGAAGGATATTAGCTGTGTTCAGTTAAAAGACAATTTCATGAGAAATCATAAAATCTTACATTGACATTTTCTTAATCTGTGGAATATAATGAAAAATAATAATTGAAGCATAAGCACATAATTAAAGCAGTGATGCAAAGAGATAATGACACAAATCATGGCCATTTATATCCACATTACAAAAATCATCTTAATTGTGATAGCTGCATAAATTAGTTACATTCATGCTATTCATTGGAATATTTTGATAGATTGATAGATCTATTAAGTAGCATTTATATAATATAAAGTGACCTAAGTTCACATACCTTAGCTAATTTGGACTTCACAATAACCCTGTGAGATAGTTTTTAAAGGGAATACTATTCCCATTTTATTGATGAGGAAACTGAACTCTAGCAAGATGAAGAAAACTAGCCATTGTTGCACAGCTATTAAAAATAAGAGGCACTATTCAAACTCAGGTCTCTCCTGACTTCAAGTACAACAAGCTTTCCAACATAATAGGTTCTCACTATCTACATACAAACATATCATAAAACCATTAATAGAAAACTTTTTAGAGACTTAAGAGGTTGTTCAATCTAATTATGCATTCAATGTAAAATGCTTTCCAAACATCTAGAAGAAACATTCTTTTAGGCTATGCTTGAAGAACTCAGCAAAAGGGACTATCAAAAAATTATCCTACAATTCTGCTAAGAAGTTCCTAATTCTTCTCTCACATGACAATCTTCTGGATAGTTGAAGAGCCCTTTTATGATTCCCCACTACACACTTCAAACATCACAAACACATGTCTAGCAACAAGCATGATGGGAGCAGGGGCCTGCTTTGCTGGGACATTCTGAGGAGAAAATATATATCGGGGCAGCTGGGTGGCACAGTGGATGGAGCACTGGCCCTGGATTTGGGAGGAACTGGGTCCAGATCCATCCTGACACTTGACACTCACTAACTGTGTGACCCTGGGCAGGTCACTGGGCCCTCACTGCCCCACAAAAAGAAAAAAAGAAAAAGAAAAGAAAAAAATATCTCATATGCTGGCACATACAATTCATAAACTACACAAACATATATTGCTTATATGCCATAGTTTTGGGACCCTTTCCCATTCTATTCACTCATTGAAAATTAGGCTGAATATAATTCTGTATGGTTTCATTAATTAATCAAAAGAAATTGAATCATTTCCCCCCTTTAATAGTGTACTTTAGAATACAGGCTGGTAGAGCACGGAAGTGTCATTGGTGTGGAGAAAAGTTGGTCATGAAAATCAGGGATGTTTGCTCCAGGATAGGTTGAATCCTATAATCTCTTGGCTTCTGGGGTTATTTTAAAACCTTATATTCTGATCATTTGAGTTCTAGAAGCCAAAGAATACAAGGAATATAACTTTCTCATGATTACACGGGTAATATGTCTCAAAGTCCTTTCCAGCTCAAAATATTCTGATCCTGTGCACTTTTTAAGAGCTATTTAAAAAGAAAATTTGCTGCTATGAAAAATAATTAATTCTCCATCACTGAAAATATTTTAAAAGAAACTGGAATATGATCTATTACATTTGTTCTAGAGGTAATAGCTATCTGGATTGAGAAAGAGAACTAGAGCCTACCTTTTTTTTTTTCTTTTAGTGAGGCAATTGGGGTTAAGTGACTTGCCCACGGTCACACAGCTACTAAGTGTTAAGTGTCTGAGGCCGGTTCTGAACCAGGTACTCCTGACTCCAGGGCCGGTGCTCTATCCACTGCACCACCTAGCTGCCCCAAGAGCCTACCTTTTAAAGAAGTAAAGTTTTTAACTATTGTATAAATCATAAAAATACAATTTTTTCAAAAAAGAAAATAGGGGGAAAGATTGTATAATTAACTGTGAACATTCACTATGAAATTTTTTTTTAAAATGCACAAACACCCACATATGCATGCATATCTGCTTTAAAATAGAAACCAAATTGTTCTATGCATGTGCCCTGACATATTTATTTTAAAATTCCTTTTTGATAAAAATATATTCTATCCCAAGAGAAAATAAATACTTAATAAATGTTTTGTCCTTCATTTATTCATTTGTTCAAAAGGTGTCTTTCTTTGGGATTTCATTGATGGTGATATCCTGACTACTGAAGCAGATCAGAAGCCCTCTCTTCCTTATAAAACTGTTTTATGAGTTTATTTGAAAAAAAAATCTATACTGGTGGCCAAGGCTGCAGTGCTAGGACTTTCTGAATTTAAGTGGTTTAGTCTTCACTTAATAGGCATATATGCTTGTATTTAAACTATGCTCCAAAAAATATTCATACATATTTAGATTTAAGGTAGAGAAGTTTCCATACTAAAAACCCTAGTGACTACTATTCTGGCTTATCCAGTTCTTGCCTGCCTCTAAACGCTACTGACTTTGATTCTAGCTTTCCCTTAAGATTATTTTTATGTCCCCTTAAGTACTTTATTCTTGTTTTGTTTTCTTTTGTTTTGTGGGGGTTTTGGTGAGGCAATTGGGGTTAAGTGACTTGCCCAGGGTCACACAGTAAGTGAGTGTGTAAAGTGTCTGAGGCCAGATTTGAACTCAGGTCCTCCTGAATCCAGGGCCAGTGCTCTATCCACTGTGCCACCTAGCTGCCCCCAAGTACTTTATTCTTAATAATATACTCTGGAACATCAGAAATTGTTTAAAAAATTTATAAATATGTATACACATATATGCATGTATTTATTTATGTATATATGTGTATGTATTTGTAAATATAATATATACACACAGATATAGATATATACACATGAATACAGATAGATATATATGTATATATACATACATACATATGTGTATATATGTGTATGTGTGTGTGTGTATATATATATATGTAAATGTTCTGATGCCTAAACTCACAGCAAAGAAACAGTTATTTAGATAACAGTGTTAAGCTTTGGAGATTTTTATAAGTTAACTGTGGAGGACTTCCCTAGATGTGGTCTTTCTCTTCAGCATGCCAACATCTTTGGCCTTACATAAAGTGGTCTTTTACTTAATAAGGCTAAAATGGAGACAAAAAAAAAAGAAAACATGAGAACATTAGCTGGTGCTCCAGCATGGTATAGCAGATAGCACAATGAAATTTTAGTAAGTAAGAGCTATCTAGCTCTGTTACCATGGTAATGCCATATAACTTTTCTGAATTTTAGCTTCTCCATTGTAGAAACAGGGATAACAATACCTCAATAATATACCTCATAAGGTTCTTTTTGGTGCTCAAGAGAGATAATACATGTAAAGTGCCTAGCAAAATGCAAACTGTTTTTAAAATGTTGGTTGTTATTATTATGTTCACAGTCATAAAAAAAAAAAACACTTCTAATGTGTGTACAGTATCCCTTTCTGCTGAGGCTGAAATATCAGAAAATTCATTTAACTTTCCTATAAAAGATATGAAAAGGTTGCTGAAGGGTATTAGAGAAGAATATTCTGAATTAATATGAAAATAATAGGCTAAAGGCCTATATGTGCATTAATGGAGTTAAGCAATGGCATTTTAATTTTGTGGTTAACAGACCTAGTCCTTCAGAAAAGAACACAATAATTATGGATAAATCAGAAAGTACCCAACAATATTATCTTGAGTCCCTATCACAAATTCTTACAGTGCCTTATGCCCACACAGAACAATTTTAAATAGAAAGCTCCATTTGAAATCATTGAGAGATCAAGGTGAGGATCTGTTTTCTGGTCACCTGGAACAAAAGGATAACTTATTCCCTTGTCATGAACGAAATTATAGATAACATCCCTATTTAGAGAATAGCACTTTTATAGCATAACATTATCCCTGCTGAGGCACAAATGTGTTATAATGAATCATGGTCTCACTTGTAACAAAATCTTATTGTGATGAGGGAAAAGCAACAATTAAGATCATAGATTGTGAGCTAGAAGGGCCTTTAAAGGCCAACTAATCCAAATCCACAATTTTACAGATAAGGAACTGTGAGTTAGATAAATATATCTCATTTTACATAGGTCACACAGTGGGTCAGTTGGTAAGGCCAGGAGTTTAGCCTAGATACTTTGGCTTCTAAACCTATGCCCTTTCCACTTTAGTGCACTGATGCCCCTGGTAGTACACAGTTAGACAAATGTGCTTCTCACCTCCTCACTCTCTACTCATACAAACCTGGCTGCCATGATGCCAGAATTCTCGTTTACCATTTGATGATGTCTCTTTTTTTCTCTTCTTACATAGTCTTTGTGACCAGACAGGAACACAGGATAATTAGTCAAGGGATATGTAAGAACCTTAGTTTGTTTGGTTTTTTTAGCATTGTATCTTTGAAAAGGAATACTGTAAAGGATAATCATATAATTAGGTACATAATTTCAGTATCAAATAAATTTGAAAAATGCAATACATTTATGTGAAAGACATTTAATCAACAGAAGATAGTTTTGTTTCCCTTTTATATACTTCTACATTGTACATTGTGTAAGAACTAAATAAAATTGAAATGATCATGCTTGGTGTGCATGAGGATTCTAAGACTCATTACAACAGCTCCAATACCTCTCAGAAGTCTAAGTTGGGGGTAGATATTGGAACTCACTGAGCCAAAATAAAGAAAAGTCCAAAGGGAGAAGAAAAACTCAAATCCGGTGAAATAGATGGGTTATGCACAAAGGACTGGCATCTTAAAAAAAAAACACTAAAGAGATCCTGTTTGCTAGAAATGCCCCTGGAAAACTCCTAAGAGGGGAAAAGAGTACCCTAGTTAGGTTTTCATGTATACTTAGTCAGTTCTCAGAGGATGAGTTTGGGATCTTTCTGAAGTAAGTCACTGGTACATTTATTTTACTTGTCTTATCAGGAGCAAAGGTGGGTTTTTCTTCTAAGAAAATGTTGGCTTGTTAGTCTCATATGCAAGTTATTAAGCTGGGGTTATTAGTCATGCTAAAAATGAAAAAAAAACAGTGAAGAGAGAATTCAATGGCTTTTTTTCCCATAGAGAACTTGCCCTACAATTTGGTCACCTGCCGAGTCTGGACTTAAATGGGATTCAGACTTTAAGAAATACTATGACCATAGAATATTATAAGGCTAAAAATATCCTGTAAGTGTACTGGGTTGACTATCTTCTTTACTTGTCTTTATGACCTGCAGAATAAAATATATGTATAATTAACTTCAGTTTAATTATGTTAAAGGTGACCTGCAAAAATATCATAAATTCCAATTGCCTCAGCAATATGCTTCAGCAGTTAAATGTTCCTTCTAGCTAAGCCAAGAGAAGTCAGCAAATACACTGATAAATACTAACCTTTGAAATATGTTTTTAAGTCCTCAAAGTCAGGTAAAACAGCTCTACTACTTTCAAGTCTTGGCACAGGGTGTAGACAGTGTCTTTTAATGGAAGTCAGAAAGCCTGAGTTCTAGTCCCAGCTCTGCCGTTAACTCTGTAACTTTGGACTATTTAATCTCTCTGAGCTTCAGTTGCCTTGTTGGTATGGTGCCGGCTTATATTACTTAATTTAAATTTAATTATATAAATGAATTCTTTATACATTTATTTTTAAACTGTATATATATATTTATATATACATGTATATGCATATATATATAAATGATTTCTTGTCTTCTGTTCTTACACCACCAACATTTCCTAATGTGTCTTTCTTTCTGCCTTTTCCCAAAGATCCATCCCTTATAACAATGAGTAAAATAGAGGAAGGAAAACAGGTTAGGCTTAAGTTATTTATTGATTCATCTCACTTTTTAATATTCTATACTCTTTAGTCACCTTATTATAAATCATTAAGAAGAAAATTATGGAATTGGCAATGTAACCTATTATTTTTGTGCTATGTGATTTGAACAAGTCACTTAATCTCTTTGCCTCAGTTTCTTCAACTGTAAAATGACAGGAAAATATCACCTACCTTGTAGGATTATTATAAGGACTGTGACTGGCAAATAGTAGATGCTATGTAAATATGATCAAATATTATATATAGACTGACATTTTATGAGTGCTTCAAGTACTTATCCCTTGTCTTCCCTATCTGCAAGTTTTTCAAGGCCATGTTTTATGGAACCATGTTTCATGCTTCTTTTATAGAGCAAAATGCTTAGCACTCTGATTTGTACAAAAAAGACATTCAATAGCTATTTGTTAATTGAATGAATCAACTCAAGACAATAATATAAAACAGGAAAGAGGTGAGAAAGACATTTTAAAATGTATGGGGGATAGGGAGGAACACAACATAGAATATGGAAAGCTTCCCACAGCTGTAAAATAAAGCTGAACTATATAGGCTTCTGAGACATTTAGAGTATGCAGCATTTAAAGTCTAGCTATGTCCAGAGTGTAAGGTATCTCAGATGTGATTAAATCAAGAATGCATGTCTCTGCACATTTTAAGAGAAGCTATTGAATAAAATGGAAACACACTCAAGAAGTGTACCATTGAAACTAAAGGTTAGAGAAAGGATGATTTTTTTTTAGACAGTTATTTGTAGAGAAACTACACTGATACATTGTGCAGTTTTACTTCTGAAGGACAGTACCACAACACAACAATGCATAACTAAATGAACAAAATCACTTATTAAGCACTTATTAAATGTCAACTATGCTAAGTACAGGGATATAAATATGAAAGGGAGATAGCCTCTACCCTTCAGGAGCTTACATTCTAATAGAATGCACAAATATAAAGGAGTCCTGATAAAAGAAATTTATTTTCATTTGGAAAGTCATAGGGATGATAAATGATACTTAGGGGAAGTCAATTGATTTACCCTTTTTAGAAACAATAGTAGGATTGATTTAATTATAGTTCCCAGAAGATGTGTAAGTTTGGGAAGGGGGGCAGGGTATAGAGTACAAGGGAGTACAGGCATAGCATGATTGATGACTGAAAGCATGGTCTGATATTTTAAGCTGACTAGTGTGAGGGCCAAAATTTGATATACGGAGCGTTATTTGGGTGACTTACCTTAATATTGGGGTCCTGAAAATACGAGGGACCCTTTTAGGTTTAACCTCCCCTCTGAACGGCCCTTTTTAGATATGTCTCCCAGGCCAATAAGAAAGGAGCCTCTAAGCCTTAGTTCACAAAAGGATCAGATTTTATTACTTGGGAATTGATTAAACAACAAAGGTGAAACAAATAAAAATCAAAGATAAGGAAATAGGAAAATAGAAATACAGAGAAATGCTCTTAACTCTAAACTTAGCCTATTAGGGTTTTCTGTAATTAAACTCACCAAACACCTGAACAGCCTGCCAGTCTAAGGTTGCTTGCATGCCACCCGGACCGCAGTCGCCACACTGAGAGCACAAACATTCGCCGCCAGAACAAGAGCCCAGCAGGAAAAAAAATACGAGTCCTGGAACACACTTAGAGTTCCGGAAGAAGCCTAGCTTCCCTTCAGCTAGTGTTCAATCTCTCCTCCCCCAAAAGGGGAGGTCCTTCAAAAGCTGCCTTTCTGAGCTCAGTAGCATAAGTAACCTCGGGGTGGGGCAGTTATGTCCCCTCCCAAATGAGTTAGCTAAAAACAGGAATATTAATCTTTACCACAAATAATTTTTACCACACTAGCTATATAAGAGACTACTTGAGTTTCCAGTCACTGATCCACCAATCAGCATAGATCAGCCCCAGTGCAGGAGTTCCAAATCTGAGTGGATAAAGTTCCCCAGGACATGTTTTCTGGAGTTCTAGTGGTTGAGAGAGTATAGTAGCAGGATGTATGACAAGAAGATTGCTTCTGTAGACTACTAGAAAGACACTGAATCATCTGTAGCATTATAAGCACGGACAGTGTGAGTATGGTTACATGCTTTTTTTCAGTTGTGTTCTATTCTTCATGACCCCATTTTGGGGCTTTTTTTTGGCAAAAATACAGGGGTAGTTTGCTCTTTTCTTCTCCACCTCATTTTACACATAAGGAAACTGAGGCAAATAGGATTAAGTAACTTGCCCAAGGTCACACAGCTAGTAAAAATCTGAGGTCAGATTTGAACTTAGGTCTTCCTGAAAATAGATAGGCCTTATACTCTAACCATTGTACAACCTAGCTGCCCCATAGGATCAGGATTATAGATAGAATGGACCTTGATGCTAAGTAATTAAACCTCCTCATTTTACAATGAAGAAACTGAAGCTTAAGCAGTCCATGTGACTTCCTATGGTAAGAATATCTCTCCAGCTTAGGTAATACGAAGATATTGTCTCAGTTCTGTGTTTAGGCCCTACATCATTGACAGGGATTCCACCTCTCCATTGTTATGTAAAACTTCATGTAACCAATGTAAGATAAGGTAGCAGGATGGCTTTTACTTTTTCCTAACTAGGGACAATGGTAGCTTTATAACCTTTAGAAACTAGAGAAGCCAACCCATATGAATATAGGGTTAATGGAGACACGAAAAGACCAACCAGTCCATAGTGTTACTTTCAAGCTCAGCTTCACACTTAAGCCTCCAGAGAAGTTCGGTGATTTAATGCTGCCTGGGAAGGTAATTTCATAACTCTCTTTGGGAACTCATTCCAACATATAATATAGTGTGATTATTGGGAGATTCCTCCTTGTGTGTTGCATTTTTCCACTCAATAATGGGAAAAACGTATTTGGTGTAAAGATTGATTACTAGCCAAGAAAGAGGAGAACTGGAATACAAACACTCTGCTTAGAAATTAGAATAGTCCCTGAGCTGAATATATTAAACTATCAAAGTAAGAGTATTATGGCACTTCCCTTGTAACTTTTTTATGAAAATTCCAGCAGCATTTCTGTTTAAATTACTGCCTTTAAAATCACAAGACTGAATTCTGATAGCATAGCATTACAAGATTGGTAGGTTACCAATTGTTATAGATTATTGTATCACCAACTGAGGATTTTTGAAAATGCACTGTCGGAGGCTTGTAGTTTAGGGCATACCTATCAGCACCCCCATGTAACACAAATGACTATCTTAATATCTAAATTTTCCATACTTGAGAGAGAAAGAATTGTATTTCCTTTGTATCTCTATTGAATAAATTTATATTCTTCTCAAAATCATTTTCTTTTTCACATACACATTTAAAGTTAAATTTATCCATGCTGCTTTTGTCCAATTGGCATATAGTTCTCCATAGTACAAGATATTATGAGAGGAAGTTTAGCATTGTAATTCAGGTTTCCAATGACCAGAATTGAAATACATTTGCAAAATTTAGCTATTAAATTCTCTTTCATGTAACAAATGAGATAGAAAAGACATTCAGTTATGTATTCTACACATAAATATAAGGAATATATTTTCATGTACATATATATATATACACATTCATATATGCACATGTGCTTATGTGCATATATCCAAACATATGCATACACATACCTACCTTAAAAATTTATATATGCATTGTGTATATGCATATATATGTGTGTATATATATATATATATATATATATATATATATATATATATATACATATGTGTGTGTGTCTATATATATGCACACATACACACATACTTCTTAGGGATCTAGAGCTGAAAATTATCCCAGAACCCATCTATTCCAAATGTAACCCCTCCCCTTTTACTGAATACAGAGCCATTGTCATTTCAGTGGTACCATGTTGACTATCACTATATTAATAAATGAATTTTCCTTAGCTAAGGATAATTATATTTCCAATTAGCTATTTAGAATATTTACATTTAGAAGCTAGTAAATTACCATCATGCCCAAATGCTTCCATTCACCCTTACCCCTGCCTCATTGGAGAAAGGCATACATTTTTTTTTTTTTTGGTGAGTCAGTTGGGGTTAAGTGACTTGCCCAGGGTCACATAGCTAGTAAGTGTGTAAAGTGTCTGAGGCCAGATTTGAAGTCAGGTCCTCCTGAATCCAGGGCCGCTGCTCTATCCACTGCGCCACCTAGCTGCCCCTGAAAGGCATACATTTTTGTGTATCTTGCCTGTGTGTGAAATGTTATTTTTGACTGTCCCTGGCCCCTCCATACTTTTTGTCTATTATGAATGTGTGTCCCTGTACATATTATATGTCAGCAGTGGAAAATCAGCACATGCAAATAGAAATATGCATAATCTCTTTTCTAGCTTTCATTACTAAATTAAAGTTGGAAGCTAGTCTATTCTCCACTCTCTTTTGCCCTTTCATGTTGAGAGGTCAGTCCTGCTTGACATTCCTCCAGATTCCTTAGGTCTTTGAATCCTTGCACTGACCTCTATCTGCCAAATTTATCTAACCATTCTGTCTCATACCTCCCTTCCAACTCTGTTCCACACTTTGAGGTTTCAAGAACTAGGCAGATGATCAGAACTTTCTTTAACATCTCAAAAAAGAATGTTAGGGACCTCAGTGTCCCTGGGTCTAAGGTTGTACAAGTCTGAGCTCAACAGCACTACACTGATAAATGCTTGCTCCATCTCCCTGAGCTTTCTGATCATGCTGGGGCTGTCTCAAGGTAGAAATTTATACCAATTGAACAAGGGAATCAAAGATAAATATAACTTTTAATACTTCAGTGCAAAAAAGAAAATCTGATGTTGAAAATAATATTGATTTGTAAAAGGATATTATCAGGATTTAAAGCTTCTATTTTTCACAATTCTTAGCTTTTGGCCAAATGAACCACAAATGAAGACATTAAATTTCCACTAAGTTTTTAATCTTTTTGTTTTCTTAATTCAATTTACATAGGTGTGTGTGTGTGGGGGGGGGTAACAAATGGGATAGGCTCTTAAAATGCTTTCATATAGGGGTTTCAGTTTGGAGGGGTACTAAGGAGGCAAAAGGCTGGTTGGAGATTAATTGATTAATTTATGGCTGGGATCAGCATTTTAGCACTTCAGAAGTTTTGCATATTTCACTCTTTCTCTTATCCTATAATAAGAGGTTTGCTTCAATCACAGTATTCTCCATTAGGGAGACATGCAGACTTCCAAAGAGACCACATGTGGTCTGTAAATCAAACTGCAAACCATTCATCCTTACACTGCATAGAACAATGTCCTACTTTAGATATTATTAAAGATAACTCACTGGTTGAAATGTAAACTACTTCCTGTTTTAACCCAGGGTGTTAATTCCCTGCAATGAATATAAGAAATAATGCTCTATATTACTTGTAAGTCTGTTCATTCAACTGTCTTCTATTCTCTTGGAAGGAAAAAAGTGATATGTAGCAATGATCATTTTATGGAAATAATTTTTTGTCAATTTTATGATGTCTAGGGAAATCAAATAATATGAATAACTTTTGAAAATTTTCTCCCATTGCCAAGAAAATTTTTCCTCTCAGTGACTGAATCAAATGGAGCATCTCCCAAAGATTATTTTAAGGATAATTTCCCCTAAATTTGGAAGGAATCTTAAATATTAAGTAAAATTCTGTCATTCTACAGATACATGGAGACATGGAGACAGATTTAAATATTTCTTTAAAAATAAAAGTAAAGACCTGAGTTCAAATCCGGCCTCAGACACCTGACACTTACTAGCTGTGTGACCTTAGGCAAGTCACTTAACCCCAATTGCCTCACCCCTCCCCAAAAAAATAAAAGTCAAATACTTGGCACTGATAAGATCATATTTGTCAGGCTTCTCTTTCTTACGGCCCTTTACTCTTTCACCATTTTGTAACGCCCACTCTGTGTGTATACCCTAAGACTCCATTTTCTACCAGCTTGTGTTTTCCCTCTCCACATTCTCTCTTAATTCCATTAACTGAAATCTCTGATGTTTCAAAGAGACATCTCTATTCTTTCACCTGATCTCTACACAGAAAGAGAGAACTGCTTACTGGACATCACTAACTAGATGTCCTATCAGCATCTTAAACTCAATAAGTATAAGGTATTAATAAATAAAAAATATTTTTAAAATATCTACTATGTGCCAAGTACTGTGCTAAGTTCCTGAGTTAAAAGTTGAAAACATGAAACAATTCCCATTTTCTACATATTTATATTCTAAGAAGAGAAACAATAATTACTTAGTTATGTACATACTGAACAAATATAAGGGGAATAAATATAAGGAAGCAAACACAAAGTAATTATTGAGGGAAGGCACAATTAGTTGGGAGGATCAAGAAAAACTTCCTGGAGAAGGTGGTATTTGAGTTGCAAATTAAAAGAAAGAAAGATTCTGTGAGGGAGAGATGAAGTGAAAGTTCATTCTAGGTATGAGGAATGACCAGTGTAAGGGCATGGAGATGGAATATGGAGTTCCTGATGTGATAGAAAAGGCTCATTTGCCTAGATCACAGAGTATTATAAAGGGAGATATGTAAAATGACCCTGGAAAAGTAGGTTGGGCCCAGAAAGGGCTTTAATTTCTAAAGAGAGTTGCTAGAATTGAGTGAGAAGGGATATGACATGGCCAGATCTACACTTCAAAGGAACCTCTTTGGCAAAAGTAGAGAGGATGAACTGGAATGGGGAGAGATGAGGCAAAAAGATAAATTAAAAGAATATGGGAATGATCTAAGCAAAAATTAAGGAGGATGAGAACTAAGGTGGTAACCCTGCTCACTGAGTTTCATCTTAAATTTGCCTCTCTTTAGAACTTCCCTATTACTTTTGAGCATACCACAACAAATCCTTCTATTCAAAGAAGTTCAGAACCTCGATATCATCCTTAATTCCTCCCTTTTGCTTATAGCCATATATACACTCAATTGTCAAATCTTCCAATTTATTTCTCCATAATATATTCCACATATGCCCCTTTTCTCTCCACTTATCCAACTCTACTCATTTCAAGCTAGAAGCAACCTTAGAGAAAAGACAGTCCAACCCTCTCATTTTATATTAGTTAATGCAATGGAGAAACCAAAGCATAATTAATTCTCTTTGTGAATGAGTTTATCTTTGTAACAAATGAGAGTCATTTTATAGGGCCGCATTAATTAGAAATAGTAAGTAAGAATCACAGGAAAATAGCTCTATTGATGCCAATTACTTTTATGGGTTCCTCCACATTCATTCAACAGTCAGTATTGGTGATCTTGTCAGGTGATTTGAAGTTAAGTATTGCTTATATGTAATGCAAATAAAACTGGTTGTTATATCTGCAGCATATGTAAGGCTTTCAATAGAACAGTGAGTTGAATAAAGCTAATCTCCAAATTAGTAATGGGATGTTCCAAAAGTATACTCATAAATCTCTTTGGAACTCAGAGCACATTTTTACATGCAGTGCTTAGGTGCTATATTTCATTTATGTTGAATAATATAAAAATAGTGTTTATAGAAAGAAGTCAGATTTCTGTTTGCTAGGAACAGCTTGTGCTGTCACCAGTACATAAACCATTCAATTTGAAATGATGAAATTTTTATCAAAGACCCATGATTTTGTTAGTTTATCCACTGACGTAGCACTCAGAACCTCTATAATTTTTAAGTGAAATCCAATAGTTGCTTGTGACCAAAATATTCCTCACCCTATAACTGGTCTGGAATAGAGAATCTATGAACTTGGGTTAGTTTTCAGGTGATAGATCCATGGTCTGCTACTGAGCCCATGATTGAAGACTTTCCTATTTGTAAGAGGTTGTATGTTTGAGTTCAATCTGCAGGAGTCCAGAACCAGGTCTATGCTTTTGTGAGGTATCAGAGTGGAAGCATATTAACACTATATATTATTAAGTGATCTCCCAAAGGAGACATTTATATGCATAAACCTTTTCCTCTCCAGTTACATTATTTCTGTAACATATGTATTGTGTAGACATCTATGTACATGTTGTCTCCTTCATTAGAATCTAACCTCCTTGAGGGAAAGGAATATGTTGCCTGCCTTTTTAGTCCCAATATTGACTAGAAACCCTGCCACATAGTTTACATTTAATAAATTGTTTATCTAAGTGCTTAATAATTCTTAAACTGATACCGGTTAGCTTTTATCTAGCTCTTTAAAGTTTACAAAATACTTTATAAATGTTCTTTCATTTGATCCTGACAACTCTGGGAAGTATTTGCTATTATTTTTCTCATTTTATAGATGAGGAAAATGAAATAGAAAAAGGTCAAATGATTTTCTCATGATCACAGTGCTAGTGTCTGAGGCAAGATTATGTCTCCTTGACATTACATCTAATGTTCTAGCCATTAATACAATGTACTTGCCTATGTACTTACTTTGATGACTACAAATTAAATTATTGGTTGATTGATCATTGATGAGTTTTTCCCCCACTTTTATCTATTGACCATTCTTATCTTGATGCATTTAACAATTTGATTCATAGGTTCTTTGATCCATAGGATATTGACATTGAATGCACATTGCTGTCAAGGTTTAGTGACCTCTCATTACCAGAGTCTCAAAAATCTATGCTATGGCCAAGAGTATGAGAAGCAAAGATTCATCGAGTATTGAGGGGTCATTGGGCTTTTGACACAGTGCTAAGAGCTTTGGGAAATACTGTGCCTTCAACCTCTGACAGTTTGAAGTATGTTCCAGTCAGTTAATAAGTCAAGAAATTATATATATATATATAGTGGTAAAAAGTTTTTAATCGTCGGTTAGTGAATGTGGTAAAAAGATGCCAGTTTTTAAAGGACCACTCTCTCAGGGAGGAGACCGAAGGCCGTGCATGGGCTACACTCGCCAGCCGGCTGCTAAGCACTCCACTTCTGGGGTGCGAGCTTAAAAGGCAAGGAGAGAACAGAAGTGGGATCTCTTGCCTGCTCTCCTGGTCTGAGGACTGGCGCGACACACAGACAGATGCTGACTGGAGTTGGACGCGGCCCGGCTCACCATTAGCAGCACGTGCCTGATGCGGCTCTCCTCCCCAAAGGTGGCCTTGGGCTTTTGGTGAGTTTTATATGGAATATAGACTAAGCTAAGACTTAAGACTATTTGTTTTGTATTTCTACTTTCCTATCCCTCTAATCAACATCACCTGGTAACTACCACACAATAAAAGCTCTAACTATAGAACAGAAGCTTCTTCCATTTACTGGTCTGGGAGATAAATTAGGGGAAAGGTTAAAGAGGGGAAATTAATGCTCTAGTATCCAATTTTAAATCTCACTATATATGTATATATATATTATATATATATAATATATATATATATGATAATAAAATGTACAGAGAGAAGGCATTTATTAGAGAAATGCTTCTTGCTGAAAGTAAAACTTTAACTGGGACTTGAAGGAAGCCAGGAAATACAGAAGGTAGAAAAGAGGAAGGAGAGCATTCCAGGAATGGGGGATAGCCAGTGAAAATGTTTAGAGGTGGGAAATGTGGTATCTTGTTTAGGGAACAACAAAAAAGTCAGTATCACTTCACTGGGTTGCAAAGAATGTGTGCATTTCTCTCTCTCTCTCTCTCTCTCTCTCTCTCTCTCTCTCTCTCTCTCTCTCACCCCCCCGTGTGTGTGTGTGTGTGTGTGTGTGTGTGTGTGTGTGTGTGTGTGTGGTGAATAATATGTAAAAAGACTGTGAGGGTAAGAAGGAGAGTCGAGTAAAAGGATTCTCTCCAAAAACAAAAACAATATGTAGGAACGTAAACATAGATACAGGGAAAGCCACTTGGATAATTAAACTCTCCAGAGTCGTTCTGCTTCTCAAAAGTCTTACCTGATTCTTTTGCCTTTCTTCTCATAATCAGCTGTTTTATATGAAGTCAAGTTTCTATGCTCCCATAGAATTATGTTAGATCATGAAGTAAACTTTGGATGTGTACACATCAATATCTCCTCCCGACTGCATGTCTGTTCTTTACCAGGTGGAAGGAATCTAAAATTTTGTGTATAAGGAATGTAATAAGATAATGAGAACCCCGTAGATTCCCATTCCCTTACCCATTTATTTGACCTTTCTAGTTCTACATAATTGCTTTGCAAGTCACAAACTTTTATAGTCTTTCATTAACAATTAATAGCAATTATGAACTTCCCACTATTTATAAAATTAGAAATGGGGATTAGATGGTTATTGAACCTGGCTTGTTCCACTTATGATAAATACAATAATAGCTGGGCTTGAATACACATCTCTTTAAAAATCCATGGTAACCATGGAGATGTGGACTACCTTGTTGTGATAGGGACAAGAACTCAGATGTTATACACATAAACCATGATGTGTTGGAGAGCTTGGTGGAACAAAGTGCTACAAGTTCATGGACATCCTCTCTCATTGAATGTCTATGACAACTTCTTTACCTCTTCTCTATTTTCCAGTGGTCTAAAGATAATGAAACCTAAAACTCTTGAAAGTGACCTAAAAGTCACTAGTTACTAACCTCTCAGTAGTGACTCACTGGGGATTAATCTCTTGGATGTAGCCCCTCCCTCTGTTGCCTGAGAGCTGAACATATCCTGTGCTCTAGATTTCCTTTCTTTCACTGTATCTGTTCCCCTAGATACATGGTACCCCATTGTTTCATTTCTGGGTTTAAATCACTATTTCTCAAACTTTAACAAAAATAGAGTTAAAGAATTATTGCTTTGCACATTGCTAGTATGTTTGATTCTTTGTGAAATCCTCCTGGTCCCTGAGGAAGCAGGAACACATGAAATGTAGAACATGAACACTGTTTCTAGGAAAAAGTACATTCTGTTGATGTGGCTGGATCACAGCTCTTCAAAACTAAACCACATTTTCATGATTTAAAAGGTTTGCTGCTACTCTTGTCAGGTTTTTTGCAATAGGGAAAGACATGTTGTCCCAACTCACTTATGTGCCTCCTCCTGAAAAACTACAAGACAAAGAAAAAATGCTTTACACAATCCCTCCTCAGAGCTCCTTGAATTTGGCAGTACATGGCTATAAATTTGAAGACTGCCATATAGACACTCATCCCAGAGAGAGCCTAAAGAAGGGTTAATACATTCTATACAGTAGATAACACATTCATACCCAAGGTTAAGCCTGAGGAAGCTCCATTAGGTCTACTCCATTAATGATATCCCCTTACTTTACAGAGGAGAAAAATGAGGCCCAGTTTCATTTTGTGAGAACTTAAGGGTACATAAATGGTAGGAAGTAAAATGGTTTTCTTACCCAAGTCCCATGACTGTATTTTATTTATTTATTTATTTTTTGCAGGACAATGAGGTTTAAGTGACTTGCCCAGGGTTACACAGGTAGTAAGTGTCAAGTATCTGAGGCCGCATTTGAACTCAGGTCCTCCTGAATCCAATGCCAGTGCTTTATCCACTGTGCCACCTAGCTGCCCCCAATTCCTATGACTCTAAATCTGGTTTTAGAACAACAACAAAAAAGAAAGAAAGAAAGAAAGAAAGAAAGAAAGAAAGAAAGAAAGAAAGAAAGAAAGAAAGAAAGAAAGAAAGAAAGAAAGAAAGAAAGAATCAGTAAAACAAATACTAAGAACAGGTGTCATGTTCCACTCTGTGCTATATGCAACACTGGCCTCATTCAAAAATTGCATAAGGAATCTCGGAAATTATCGCTGTAATTGACATATGTCTGCTTTTGTTCTGCAAACCAAGTATTTTGCATATGCAAAAAGTAAAATAAGAAAAAGAACTTGTGGATAACTGTACATAGCCATTTCCATTGATCATCACTTCTATACACTTTTCAAAAAATTATTTTCTACAGGCCAGACAACATTTTCTGTATTTAAACATGGGCAAGAAGATAAGTTAAAGGTTACACAAAAAGTACTGACATTTTTTTAAAATCTCTCAGTGAAAAAAAACCCATTTGCCCACTATTATATAATTTCTCTTTTGTGCAGTTATTTCAAAAGCAATTGAATTTTTAAAACTAAAGTTTTCTCACATAAATTCTTTGTAGGATTTAAGTGTTCTAAATAATGGTAAGGAAAATTCTACCTTAAAAAGAAATTAAGTGAAATTTACAACTTGTATTCATATAGTTTAAAATTTTATTCATTTAACTATTTCTAGAGTTGAAATTTTAGAAGTGGCAAGAACATTGTGCAGTTATGATATTGTTTCATTGTTCTGAGGAGGTGGGATAGAATATGTTCTAATGGAAGGAGCAACAAATTTATCCTTAAAAGACTTGAATTTGAACCTAAATTATAATACTTACTAGCTATGTGAGACTAGATATGTTGCTAGAACTCTTTGAAAAAATGTATCCTGATCTACTAAAAGAGGATAATGATAAATTGACTCCCACACAAAATTATTGTGAAGAGAGAAGAGGGGAAGGGAATAACCATTTATATAGAGCCTGCTATGTTCAACTCACTGTGCTAATCAAATTTTATAAATATTACTTCATTCAATCCTCACAACAATCCTGTGAGGTAGATATTAGTATCCTAATTTTTCTGTATTAACTTACATAAAAGATGCATGCAATAAAGAGTTTTTATAATGCAGGGGAAAACAAGGAGGGGTAGGAAATGTTCAAATCTTACTATGATCTGAATTGATTCAAGGAGGGGAAAAATACACACACACACAACTGAGTATAGAAATTTATCTTACCAAAAAGAGAAGAAGAAAGGTAATGGAAAAAGAGAAAGGGGGTGATTAAAGGGATGCTACATTAAGGGAGGCAGTGGTCAGAAGGAAAACAGACTTCTGAGGAGGAGGAGTGTAAAAGGAGAGAGAAGTATAAACAGAAGAAAATTAGATAGAGAGAACTGCACAGTAAGTAATAATAATTGTGAATTTCCATGGGATGAATTCACTCCTTAAATGGAAACAGATAGCAAAATGGATGAGAAACCAATCCAATGTTATGTTGTTTACCAGAAATACACTTGAAACAGAAAACCACACTAGGGTTAAAATAAGAATCTGAATCAAAACATAATGTGTCAGGTAATATAAAAAGGCAGGGGTAGCAATCAAGGTCTCAGACAAAACAAAAGCAAATATAGAATTTTTTTAAAAGGGATAAGCAGGGAGGCAACATCATACTAAAAGACACTATAAACAATGAAGTGAAAGCAAGACTAAACCTAAATGTACTGAGCAGTATAGCATCCAAATTCATAAAATAAAAATTAAGTTAGTTGCAGGAGGAAATAAAGATTAAAATTATACCAGTGGAGACCTCAACTTTTCCCTCTTGGAGCTAGATAAATCTGAGAATAAAATAAATAATATAAAAGTTTAGGAGAGGAATAGAATTTTAGAAGTTAGATATGACAGAACTCTGGAGAAAATGAATGAGAATAGAAAAGGTATTCATATTTCTAATACATACATGGCACCTTCACAAAAACTAGCCAAGTATTAGGACATAAAAAGCTCATAAACAAATGCAGAAAAGCAAAAAAAATATCATTATGCAATAAAATCACATTTGATAAAATTTTGTAGAAACATATTAATAATAAACTGGAAATTAAATAATCTAATCCTAAAGAATTAGTTACTCAAAACATAAATTATAAAAACAATAAATAATTCATTAAAGGGAATTACAACAATGAAACAATGTAGCAAAATTTGTGCCATGCAAGCCACTCAGTACTGAGAGGAAAATTTCTATCTCTAAAATGCCTATATCATAAACGAGAGAAAGATCAGACCAATGAATTGAAGATGGAACTAAATAAAAATCAGAAAAAGGGGGAAAAAGATGTTCCCACATAAACACCAAAAAGAAAATCCTGAAAGTCAAAGGATAGATTTATATGATTTAAAATAATAGAATATAGAAACTGATTTAAATGGGAGAAAACTATAAAATAATTAAACCATTGATTAATTTTATTTAAAATAAAGAATAAGCATTACCATTATCAAAAATAAAAAGAAGGAATTTCACCAATGAAGATAAAAGTATAAGAACTATTAAAAAACACAAACTGGATCATTTTGATTAAATTAAATTAAATAAGTTTTGTACAAACAAAACCAATGCAACCATGATTAGAAGGAAAGCAGGAAGCTGGGAAACATTTTTATAGTCAGTGTTTTTCATGAAGGCCTTGTTTCTCAAACATATAAAGAATAGAATCAAAATTATAAGAATACGCTGATTGAACCATATTATTTCTTTTGTTTTGGGTGCTGTTGTGTTTTTTTTTTCTATTTTGAGGTTTTGCATCACTGCTCTGATTTTTTCTCTTGTAACAGGATTAATGCAGAAATAGGATTAATGTTATTATGTGTATATATATATGTGTGTGTATATATCTATATCTATATATATATGTATAGAGATATATAGACATAACCTATATCAGATTACCTGCTGTCTAGGGGAGGGGGGAGGGAGGGGAGGGAGGGAGAAAAATCTGAAATTGTAAAGCTTGTATAAACAAAAGTTGAGAACTATCTTTACATGTAATGGAAAAAATAAAATACCTTATACATTAAAAAAAAATTATAAGAATACAAGTCATTTCCCAATTCCCTAAGAAATGGTCAAAGGATAAGAACAGTTAGCAGGTGGAGAAATTAAAGCTATCTATAGTCATATAAAAAATGTTCCTAATCACTATTGAGTAGAAAAATACAAATTAAGAGAACTCAGTGGTATCAACCTCACACCTATCAGACTGGATAATATGACAAAAAAAAAGAAAATGATAAATGTTGGAGATGTGGGAAAATTAGAACATCAGTGCATTGTTGGTGGAGTTGTGAACTGATCCACCCACCCGGGAGAACAATTTGGAAATATGCCTAAAGTGCTATAAAACTGTAACAACACTCCTAAGTCTATATACAAAAGAGATCACAAAAAAGGAAAAAGGACCCAAATGTACAGAAATATTTATCACAGCTCTTTCCATGGTGGCAAAAATTGGAAATTAAGGGGATGCCCATCAATTAGAGAATGGCTGAACAAGTTGTGGTATATGAATGTAATTGAATGCTATTATGCTTTAAAAAATGATGAGCAGGCTGATTTCAGAAAAAAACTGGAAAGACTTACATGAACTGATTCTGAATAAAGTGAGCAGAAACAGGAGAACACTGTACACAGTAACAGCAACATTGTTTGATGATGAATTGTGATTGCCTTAGCTCTTCTCAGTAATATAATGATCCAAGACAATTTCAAAAGACTCATGATGGAAAATACTCTCCACATCCATAAAAAGAAGGAGTCTGAACGTAATTTGAAGCATACTACTTTTACATTTGTTTTTGTTGCTGTTTCTTCTTTCTTTTGTTCTAATTCTTCTTTCACAACATGACTAATGTGGAAATATGTTTAACGTGATAGTACAGTATAACATACATCAGATTGCTTTCTGTCTTTGGTAGGAGGGAAACAGAGGGAGGGAGAAAAATTTGGAACTCAAAATCTTATAAAAAATAAATGTTGAAAACGGTCGTTACATGTAATTGGAAAAAATAAAATACTATTTAGAATAAATACTATCTCATTTTCTCCTTACAACCACCCATAGAGTATCCCTATTTTGTAAATGAGGAAACGGAGGCAGGCTGAGGTTAAGTAACTTGCCTAGGTTGACACAGGCAGTAAGTTTTCTGAGGGTAGATTTGAACTTAGACATGTTTGACTCTGTCCTCTGTAACAATTCAATTATAATTTAAGTAAGGGAAATAAATAAGATAAATAAGGAAAGAATATAGAACCACTGTAACCTAAATGCCTTTATTTAGAAGAAGAGGAATTAATGACAGTAAAAGAGATAGAGGAAAGAATATTTAGAGATATAAAAGTACAACTAGGTGAATCCTATGCCACAGGAAACAAAAGATAACATTTCAAAAAAGAATGAACGGTTTCAAATCTTCCCAAGAAATCAAGGAAGATGAAGACTGATAAAAGTCTATGGAGGTAAGAGTTACGTTTTTGATGTAGGTGACTTTTGGAAGAGTAATTCATGAAGGTACATATCTACTCTACATTGCAAGATTAAAGCATGGGGTAAGGGGTGAGAATTTAAAGGAAATATGTGTCATACAAATGTTAGCATTTATTCAATGAAAGAATAGAATAGATACTTCTATGGAAGCACAGATATATCAATATGACCCCACACTCATGGCCAACTAGGTAAAGGTGTCAAAGATACCTAAGAAAGCCTGTCAGTACATCATAGTCCATTCCTGCTGAGACTTTAGAATACATTTTACCAGTTTCTCCTCCCCTCTAAGCTTCTGAGGGAAGTGTTGAAAGATAAAATCAACAATACAGCATAGTTCACAAATTTCCCAAAGCCACTAAAATATTATTTTTTTTACTTCTTCATCTTGTGCCTTTTACCAAGCTTCCACTTTATACTTCACTGTGTGTGATTCCAGTTCTTAAAAGCAAGTTTAATATTTTCTTAATAAAAATAAGTTCAACATCTTTGAATAGGGACTAGAGTGTCTGAGCACATGAGCCTAAAATCCTGCCTGGGATATACAACACTGATATTCAAGCATCTTTGAATATACCAAAAGATGTATAAATGTGCATTCATTTGTGCCACTTCATGGTTCAGCTGAAATGGTTCCCAAAGCACTCTGAAATGGCTCAAGGGATGATGTGTTCAGTCTATCCTCCAAAACACCTGCTCATTTATGTCAAAACAGAGGGTGTTGTAGAAGTCAGCATGTTGTGAGGCAGAAATAAATAATAGTATTAGTCCAAAGAGCCTAAAACAGGCCTAAATATAGACTGGATAATTAAATCTCAAAACCTTTACTCAACAGGAAGATCAAATGACAGGATAACACAAGAGGGGTAAATAGCATAATATATCTATATTGGTAGATTAATATGCACATATCCCAATATACATATATATTTATATATATACATATAATATATAGATATGTACTTATACATAAACATAGGTACACACATATGTAGATATAGATATATGTATACATATGGAGGGAGACAGAGACAAAAAGAGAAAGTGCATAAAAGGTTTGGATGAAGGGTAAATTTTTTAAAATTTACTCTTTAAATTTGGTATTACATTTATTGAAGTGTATGTGTGTCTGTGTGTTTGTATATATGTATGTATGTGTTTTTCCATTCTGTATGACTTATGGTCCCTGGGTAGCACAGTGAATAGAACACCAGACCTGGAATCAGGAAGACCTGAGTTCAAATCTGACCTCAGATACTTATTACCTGTGTGTCACTAGGCAAGTTGCTTAACCCTGTTTGCCTCAATTTCCCCATCTGCAAAATGAACTGGAGAAGGCAATCCACTCCATTATCTTTGTCAACAATATCCCAAATGGGATCCTGAAGAGTTGGACACAGTTGAAATAACTAAACATCAAAATGCTGTATGACTTTCCCTCCACCTAATACATTGACATTATGGTCAAATTCATTTCTGAAAGAAAAAAGAAATTGCTTACTCATCTTCATTGGATATTTATCTGCTTTTATAAGATAACAGAAATTTCAGTCACACTAAAACCTTTTGTGGATGCTGCTTCCCTGGATAGCTACTGTATACTGCTAGCACAAATGAGAAAACAGGGCAGTGGAGATATAGGAGAAAAGGGGACAGTTCTTGTTAGTAACCTTTATGAAGGACTGAATTTGTCTTTTATTAAATCTTCCTGTAAGCAGATTTTCAAAGAATGAATAACTTAGGCTTCTATTCCTTAAACTGACCCTTATTGGGTTAGCACAACTTTGTTTTTTGACAAGATCACATCTATGGAGCTAATGAGAATGCTTTGAGGTGACTTTTTTTTTTTGAGTAATGCTTCTCTGGGAGGTCTGGTTACCTAGGGGCAACTTGTATGTCTTCACTTGTATTTTCCACTGTCTTATGTGTGTTTCCTTAGAGGAAATCTTGTGCACTGGACTATGCTTTAAAGTGCTTTAGTGAATATAACTAATAGCTTGGGAAGTGATGACCCTGTGCTTGAAGGCAATGACAAATATGTTTTTGACAATACCTTCTGAGCCTTTTGCTAGTACCTCAGGTGTCACTGTATCAGAGGTCATGGATTCCTTGTAATCAGAAGTTAAGGGACTTCAACAGCCAGAGAAAATGATGTGGCAGTTACTCACCGTAGTGCTGTGGTGTATGCCTTAATTTAGTGATGCTAGAAGTGAGCAGCTCTTATGAAGGAATAGATTAAGGGGAACAACTGACATCCTTTTCTAGAGCACAATCCTCAAACTCTCAGGATTTATAATAAAAATAGTTTAGAGTCATTATTATTATGGCTTTGGTTAAAATTTAATTAAAACTGTGAGTATGTGCGTGTGTGTCTGTGAAGTGAAGTAACACCACATCATTATGAGCTTCCTGTTTGTGAGGCATAAAGTCAGAGACAGAGAGAGACATCCAGAAAGAGACAGAGAGAAAAAGAGATAGATAAAAATGAAAAAGACAGAGTGAGTTCGAGAGCCAAAGCCAGAAAGAGGAAGAAAGATAATTGTTGTATTTTTTTTTCTGCCTACCAGAGAAAAGGATTGAAAAATATTTACCAAAAAGTCTGCATTGTTTTTCTTCCTTCATAATATTTCTAGTATCATCAGATCACGCTTATTTTTATACTCTATAATGTAATACCTGCGGTCTTTTTCTACACAGAATCTTGGAAAGCCATCAAGTCCAATCAATACCTAAACAAGCTTCCCTTACAAGTGGTCATCAAAGCTTTACTTGAAGACCTCTGTTGTTAGAGAACACACTATCATCCAAGTTAACTTATTTATTTAAAAAGTTGCATTTTGTTGCTAACAAGGGAGGATGTTCTTTGTTAAATAATTAGCCTGACCTGTAAAAAATGCTTATCAAGGAAAAGAGATGAATTTCACTTTCTACCATTAGAAACTTACCGGCTTATCCAACTTTGGGAATACTGTATTTGTCTTTTAATTATCCTCTACTGGGGTAGAGGGGTCATAAAACTCTCAAACACACACATACACCATCCAGTTCTCATCCAAAGATTAACTTTTAAATAATAAATGGGGACGGGGGGACAGCTAGGTGGCACAGAGGATAGAGCACTGGCCCTGGAGTCCGGAGTACCTGAGTTCAAATCTGGCCACAGACACTTAACACTAACTAGCTGTGTGACCCTGGGCAAGTCATTTAACCCCAATTGCCTCCCTAAAAAAAAAGAAAAAGAAGAATTAATGGGAACAACAATGAATAAGAACTGGCAATGCAAGAGAAATTCATAAAATTCAATCTATTCTCTAGCTGTCAAAGTGAGTTAAGGAATTAAATGGGACTAGATTAGGCTAGAAAGAATAGGAAGGGCATAAGAAAAACATATGTTTCTGATTGTCTCACTTTTTTTTCTATCTTTTCCCACAGTCTAGTATCATTTTAGTGGAAGAATGTCTGAAATGAAAGATGACTTACGTAAACAAACATAGTAGTAGACACTATAATGGATTGAAGGGATTTATAGGCAGAATATGGAATGTGATGTGAAACTGCATAGTGTACCAATGTTATTGATTTAATATACAATACTAACTTATTGTGATATAGGAGGTGTACTTCACTTAGAGGAAGGTAATCTGATCTTGGGACTATTGGGAAATCACTTGTTCTCTCTGAGCTTCAGTATATTCATATGTAAAGGTTGTTTGTTGTTTGTCTTTTGTTCCTGAAGAGGACTATGACAACATCAGGGTTATGTCATGACTTGCAGAATTGGATTTAAGTGAGGGAGGGCTGTGCACGATCAACAACCTCACTCTTTTCTTCAGAGCCATCTTGTTCTAGTGGATATATATCTTCAGATCTTTAAGGAAATTGCTGTTAAGTGGCTTGCCCACAGAAACTCAGCTAGTGTCAGGTCTTCCCAACTTCAGGCCACTGCTCTATCCACTCTATCCACCTAACTGCCCCACTCATCGTTAAACTAAAAATACTAATGTCTATATGACTATCCTAACATTGTTAGTGTAGAAAAGATGGCTGAAACCTAGAAGCAGCTGGGGATAGAGCAATGGAAAGAAGACTAGGCCATTGATATTTCCTTAGCTATGTAACCCTGGTCAAGTTACCTGACCTCCATCTGCTCAAATATTAAAGTGTGAATAATAATAGCACTTACTTCGTTAGGTTATTATAAGTATCAAATGTGATAATATTTGTAAAGTGCTTAACATAAATCAAGGCAAATAGTAGGTACTTAATAAATGCTTATTCCATCACTAATATGTATTGTAAAAAGGACGACAGAGAAATATAGGGATTGCAATCTACCCCTGATATATGAAGAAAGAGCAGTTTTGATTTTCCTATTATTTAATGGGTAGGAGAATATAATTAACAGACTCTCTAGAGCATCAAAGGAAATGTGTCACCCTATATTCTTGTGGAAATCTCCCTTTCAGAATAAAGTAGTTATTTCTGTGTGTGTGTGTGTGTGTGAGAGAGAGAGAGAGAGAGAGAGAGAGAGAGAGTGATCACATGGGGGAAAGTTGTGACTTACATGTAATCTTTTGTATCTTACACCAACTTACAACCACCTGTGGGGAAAGTACTTAAGGAAAACAGGAGAATAAGTAGGAGGTCAAGAAGCCTATAAAAATCTTCCATTTAAAGATATATTGAAGGTATTGAGATATTTAAAGCAGTGAAAAGATGGCAAGAGAGGAAGCAGGTAAGAGCATGATAGCTATCTTGTTGTATTTGAAAGGCTGTCATGTGGAAGACTCACTTGTCAGGTACATTATAATAGGGATTCCTTTTATATATGTGATGCACTAGATGGCTGCCAAGGTTCCTTCCAATCCTCAAATTCTGTATTTTTGAATTAGGCTTTTTCTCCTTGGCTATAGAGGGCAACCCTTACAACCGTGGGGCAAAGTTAAAGAGAGCAGATTTGGCTAGATAAATATGGAAAAGTAAAAATAATAACCTTTTGAAATAATAGGTTCTGATCAAAAATGTAATGGGCTACTTTAGGAGACACTGGATTCCTTTCCCCCCGCCTCAATTAGAGTGTTTTTACCAAAAGCTAAATGAATTTTGATGGCTATTTTGTAAAGGTAATTCCTTTTTAAATATAGATTACACTAGATTATGACCCAGGTCCCTTCCACTTTTGAGTTACTTTGAGTTTAAAAACAGGTTTAATATAATGCTTTTATTTTTAATTTTTCTCAAATGCACATGGCTTTTAATTCCTTAAAGCACAGGTTTTTGACCTTTTTATATGGATCCTTTCTTAGAATAATGTTTTTAAATAAATAAAAAATAGGATGCCAAAGGAACCCAATTATTTTAATTATAAATTTATACATGCATAACTATATATTTAAAACTATGTATAAAACCACATACCTATATATACCTCTCTATATATATGAGTGTGTGTATAACTATCTACCTTTCTCTCTCTCTATGTATATATAATATATATAATAATAAGCATATGTATATACCTCTCTCTGTGTATATGTGTATACACACACACATACATATATATACCTCTATATATACATGTACACACATATATACACCTATACATGTCATGTATATATAGATATCTCTATCTCCATCTCCCTCTATCCATATTGCATGTGTGTATGTGTGTGTGTCTGTGTGTGTGTATACATATATGTGTGTATGTATGTGTGTGTGTGTGTGTGTGTGTGTGTGTATAGATATAGATATGGAGACGGAGAGGGAAATGGAGATGGAGATGTGACATAGTGAACAGAGTACTGGCTTCAGATTCAGGAAAATCTGTGTTTTTGTTTTGCTTCTGACACATATTATTTGTGACCTTCAGTTACTAACAACCTCTCCAAGCTCCAAGTGTCTAAGACAATAGGTTAAAAAGATAATACCTTCATTAGTACTCTAATTAGTAGAGAGAACTGTTTCAACTAGGAGTTTCTTTAACTGGTGAAATCAGAGGTACACTCACTATACTTATATTGTTGTTTAGTCATTTTAGTTGTATCTGATTTGTCATGACCCATTTGGGGTTTTCTTGGCAAAGATACAAAAGTGTTATGCCATTTCCTTCTCTAGCTCATTTTACAGATGAGTAAGCCAAGACAAACTGGGATAAGTGACTTGTCCAGGGTCACGCACCTAGTAAGTGTCTGAGGCTGGATTTGCAACTCATAAATTCAGTCTTTTTGATTCCAGGCACAGCACTCTATTCACTGAACAATTTAACTGCCCCTACCTGTAATATTAAATAAAGACTAAGGTTTGAAAATAGTGTTTGTGTATATATTTCCATAGTGTACACATGTATTAATGAATTAGTTTATATCATTAGGTTATAGACTATGAATCAGATCTAAAACTCATCTGAAAGTGAAATTGCATTCAAAATATAGAGAAACACAAATAAAACATGAGATGTGCATGCCCTGTTGTACCCACACACCCTGAGGAGAACATTACCATTGTCCCTTCATCCTCATATCAAAAACAGAGCTATTCTTTCTTTTTCTTTGTTTCTTTGTTTCTCTTCTTCTTCTTCTTCTTCTTCTTCTTCTTCTTCTTCTTCTTCTTCTTCTTCTTCTTCTTCTCCTTCTCTTCCTCCTCCTCTTTCTCCTCTTCCTGTTCCTCTTATCAGTCAAACACAGTGAACAGTGTGAGGAACTTGATTCCAAATATTTCCTCATACCCTTCCTTACTATGTGACCCCAGTCAAATTATTTATCTTCTGTCTATCTTTATGTTTATATGTAAAATGGGGACAATAATAGAACCTACCTTACAGGAGAAGGAGAATAAATCAAGGTATTTTAAGCACTTTGCAAAACTTAAATTAAGTACTATATAAATCCTAGCTAATAAATGCTAGCTATTATTTTTTACTGTTGCTATAATTGTCATTATTGTGTTTGTTGTTGTTTTATTATCCTTTCCCCTAAACCCTCATACAAACCTTTCTACTTCTGTTAAGCCTTTTTACTATTCTTCCATTCTCCTTATGCTTTTCTTTTTTCTTCCTTCTCCCACACCCAAGAGGTCAAGTAATTGACAAATATTGCCATTTTTACCTCCTGAATATCTATTTGACTCCTTCCATCAACTCATAGAGTCACCACTTCAGTTAAGGCATTGATCAATTCTTGTTGGACAATGTTTGTAGTAGTAATGATTGGAATGATGCCACCTGCTGGAGACTTACTATAGCAAAGCTCTGCCATGAGGAGAAGGGCAAGACATCCGGCTCTTTGGCATCAGGAAGTAATGTTTCCTTGTGAGAGGAAGAGGGAGCGAGGCGGGTACTCTTGTTCTCTTTCATCAGAACTCTGGTGGAGAGTAGAGTGAGAAATGCTCTCTCCGTTTAATAGATAGATGAATCTAGGCCTTTCTCTTTCTCTTCACCAAATTCTTATACTCCTTAATAAATGCTTAATAGTCTAACTCTTGCTAAAGGTTATAATTTATTGGTGACCACCAATTAGATATTTTAGACACACTAGCTAGCATTTTATCCACTTACAGATGGTGACCACAAAGGGATAAGCTGAACCTACAATCTTCTGATCTTCCAGTTGGGTAAGAAATTTCCCCTATCCTGTCCCTTTAAAATGCTACATACCGGCTATTTTCCCTTTAAATTTTCACATGGGCTTTTTCAACTCCCTGAGTACCATATTCCTGATTTTTGTCTGTGTAACCAGACAAAAGGGGGATAAGATCATGTTAGTGCTTTTTGTGGATTTTCTATTTTTATTTTTATTTTTGTTAGAAGAGAGAGCAAGGTGCTTACACAAGGGAATATAGACATACCCCTCTCTCCCAACCATGCCTTTTCAGAGAAACCTCTGACTCCTGCAGCTTTTCCAAATTCTAACACTAATTGTTCCTCTAATTTTACATGCCTGAAGGCAATGACCCAGCCTCTAGAAGCCTTTAATCTCCTAGCAGTGGGGAAAGGGGAAACCAGGTCTGAGTTCAAAACCAAGTCTGATTCAAATTGCCCTGGTCCCTCCCCTCCTCTAGGGATATCACCTCCTCCACCCTCCTCAGAGCAGTCAGACTCAGCCCTTCCCCAGCCTGGCTGTGATTCTGACTCAACCTACTGTGGTTCTCCCAAACCAACCTTAGAAAACCCTTTAAATTCCAGATATGATTGTTTTGTTCATCATTTTGCTAATCTGCTTTTGTCTTTAATTAGTAACCTTATAAAGCATTTGTATTAAGAAAGGACTGGCAGACAATAGAGAGGGGTTAAAGAAGACAACCTTAAGCCGAATAAAAATGACAATCATCATCCTATTTCAAGAAGACATATTTTACAAAAATGTAGAATTAAGCAGCAAGGTATTAATATGAGTACTGGGGATTTTAGATATCAGAATCAAAAGTGTTCTAAATTCACTCAGAGGAATAATGTCAGTTCAGAGGTTACATAGGATTTCTATGCTAATACATCTACATTTTGAAATTAACAGTATGAGTTTATTTTCATAGAGATTTTCATGCTTTTAAGATTGTGTTTTATACTTAGTTTTTAAAAAGGGAGGATATTTATATTTATATTAAATTTATAGCTTTTTATAGTTATGTGATCAAGTTTATATTTAATAATACATTTATTAATATTAAGATCATATTAATTTAGATTTCCCTAGTTTGAATTTAATTGTCTTTTATCCTTCCATATTTATTTTCTTCTATTCATTCATCTATCTAATTTTGGAACAATGCAAGATGGTTTTGATTTCATGATACAATGTTAATTCTGAGAGTATTGTGCTCCCATATTCTGAGTTGTTTGTTTTTGTTATTTATTTTTCTCTCAGATGATTATTTGATCAAACTCTATAAAGCATTTCCCTGGCAAATTGGTTGCCATGTCAATTGTAAATTTATTCTAGAAGTATTATTTTTGATAAGCATATTAAAAAAAAGAGGGGGAATATTTGTAAAAGTTTTATTTTTTCAAAAAAAAGTTTTCTTTAAGATTGTGTTGTATTTTAACTCATATTTGTATGTGTTCTGATTTTTCACAAAAGTAATTGTGTACTGGGGGCAGCTAGTTGGTGCAGTGGATAGAGCACCGGCCCTGGAGTCAGCAGTACCTGAGTTCAAATTCGGCCTCAGACACTTACTAGCTGTGTGACCCTGGGCAAGTCACTTAACCCCAATTGCCTCACTAAAAAAACAACAAAACAAAAGTAACTGTATACTTAGTAAAGAAAAAGAGGTATTATTTGAAATTATTACATACTTGTATATTGTATTCTAGGTCAAGCTACATACACATTTTTTTGCAATCATTACTATCCTCAATTTTTAAATCCATATGGGACTTGGATTATGGGAACATATCATTTAAGACATTAATTGCCTTTATTCTGAGTTATCAGATGCCAGTTGGCCAAGATGCCATCCAATCACAAGAGGAATACATGTAAGAGCAGACATTGAACTGTCACATAAGCGGAGACATGCATGAAGTCAAGGTATGGCCTAGGGAACAACTTTTGACAAATGTTGAGGTTGGTTTCTCTTGGTTTAATTTTCATCTCCCCCATCTCATTCTACACCTGGCTTCTATGCCCCCTCCTATATGCCTGATGCCACGGACGTCTCAATCCCATGCATCTGATTAAGTCTGACTCAGTTTCCTCCAATATGTTCAGTGGCATGGACGTATATCCCATCCACCTATTTTAAGCCTGGCATAATGCATGAGCAGTATATATTGCTCAAGTGTGGGAATGCTCATATCCCATCATTTCTCTGTTCTTTTATATTAACCCCCACAATTATCTCAGGTGTCATGGTAAATACAGTGTTGGATTTGGCCTTGACATCTGTTACCAATTATATTAAATTCTTAAAATTCTCATAATGGCATGAGGATAATTAGGCAGATGATGCAAAAAGTGATGAAAAAAAGGTAAAAATTATTATTTTAAAAATCAATATCACAGCAATTATCTTTTCAATTTATCCTCCACAGGGGGGAACTATAGTAATGTTAAATTTTAGAGAATGTTTCAATTTTTGTTTTATCATATGTTTCATATATAACAACTAAGATTCCGAATTCCCTTAGACATGTTTTTGAGAACTCTCATTGTTTGATTTGATTATTGACAAAGCTATTTTACAGATGTGTAAAGCTCAATTTTGTAGGAAAGTTTCCTGACTGATTACCAGCATCCACACATCAACCCTTGAAAAGACTTCCATTCCACGACTACACCCAGAGGAAATCCCAAGAATTATCTGAGAAAAGACTTTCAAAGACTTTGAATGAACAGTTTTGTTTTGTTTTTTTTTCTCCTTATATACACCACTGTAACATGTACTCTCTGCAGAGGCCCTCCCTCCGCAAGGCCAATGTCAAAGTGTCCGTTCATGAGGAACCACCCCTCTGGACAAAAATTTCCTCTCTCCCTTTTCTATATTGTTATTAACATATTGTTTGTTAGCATAGGATATTATATTCTGTTATTTTGACTGTTTCATCAAGGAAACACCACATGTTTCTTGAAGAAACAAAGAGGGGACTGTAATGATTAGAATGATGCCACCAGCTGGAGACTTACTGTAGCAAAGCTCTGCCATGAGGAAAAGGCATCTGAGGGCAAGCCATGTGGCTCTTTGGCATCAGGAAGTGATGTTTGTTTATGGGATGAAGAGAGGGTGAGGCAGGTGCTCTTGCTCTCTTTCCTCAGGACTCTGGTGGAGAGTAGAGGGAGAAATGCTCTCTCCCTTTAATAGATAGATGAATCTAGGCCTTTCTCTTTCTCTTCACCAAATTCTTATTCTTCTTAATAAATGCTTAAAAGTCTAACTCTTGCTAAAGCTTATAATTTATTGGCGACCACTCATTAGATATTTTAGACGGACTAGCTAGAATTTTAGCCCCTTACATAGTAATTAAGCATCATCATCATCATCATCATCATCATCATCATCATCATCATCATCATCTCTTGTTTGGCTTCCCTACCTCAGACTTTCTCCTCTCTGGCTATCTTATTTGTTTTGGCCAAGGTTATTTTTTTAACATGTGTCTGACTGTGTTAATGTCTGCCTATATCTTCTTCAATAAAATATAAACTCCTCTGGCATTTAAAAATTCTTTGTAAATTGGTTCCAATCATTTCTACCCTGTTATATAATGATTCCTCAACCTAGGTAGAGTGCAACATAATTGAGAAGACAGATAGTTTCATTTTCCTTTGAATCTCTAGTGTCCAGCACTGGCATTTAGCAGGTCTTTTAAAAATGTTGATTTTCAGATTGGCAGTGTCTTGGCATTCAGACTATGTATGTCTGTGCTAATATATGATTTAATTTAAATATCTTCTGAAAATGTCACAATAATTTTGTCAATTTTCAAAAGAACATGTTTTAGATCCATTGTGTAATTTGCTAGCATATTGATATAACAATGCATCAGTGTAAAAAGGTATTAAAATATATTTTTAGAGAAAAATATACTTATTGCAATTTTTAGCTGGAAAGAACCCTAGAAATCATCATACCAGATGCTCCTATTTTGCCAGTGAGAAAACAAGCTAAGAATTTTAGTGATTAGTTAAATTCTTACAGTTGTGGGACTTTAATAACAAGTATTTATATAATACTGTGTCATATAAACCATACAGTACTTGACATATGTGATACCCATTTCCAGGCCTCACAGCACACTGTAGCTATCTCATAAACTGGTGTCCTATCCTATTAGTTTTACAAAGGACTAATTATGAAAGGCATTTTACCTTTTTGTAATAAATGATTTGCTCATATATAGATTAATTGACATATCTTTCTTGTCAATTCTAGTTTATATGACAATGAAAACAAACCTAATTTTTACAAATCCTGTCAGCTTACTGTCAAAAAGAATCAATCCTTTTATGAGATGATAGCATACCTGCTTTGTATCTCAGGAACATATAAAAACATAATTTTGTGTTCTGTGAACTAATCTTTTTTTTTAATAAAACAATTTTAAAATCCCCTTTTGATTAAATGTTATCTAAGTAAACCTTAAGGAGAGTTCACACAACTAAAACTTAACCACCTCTGCAACTTTCAACATAATGATTTAGTGCTTTCAGTTAGCAAAAATATATTCCTTTGGACTTCTAATATGGTCAAAATTGGACAGAGATAATGACAAAATAACAGTAACAATAGAGAATTAGATAGAATATCAAGATAACAGTAATGATAATAACTAGATAACAAAAATAATCCTATGGTGTGAAGATAGCCCTGGGTTCTCAAAAGTTGACCTAGTAGTGGAGAAGCTTAGGAAGTCAGGCTCTGAGTATGGGTTCAGTGATAGATAATACACCCATAATACAGACTGTAATCATACTCACCTTGACAATGCTCAATATCAGAATTCATCAATAGAAAAAAAAAATCAAAATAATCCTCATTCTGGGGCAAATGGCTCAGTGGGTAAAAAGCTGATCCAAGACTTAGAAAGAACTGAGTTCAAATCTGGTGTGATCCTGGGCAAATCACTTAACTACTGTTTAGTTTCCTTAACTGTAAGTTGTTCAATCATTTAAATTGTGTCCAACACTTCCTGCTCTCATTTAGGATTTTCTTGCCAAGATTCTAGAGTGATTTGCCATTTCCTTCTCCAGCTCATTTTATAGATGAGGAACTGAGACAAATAGGTTAAAGAGATTTGCCCAGGATCATATAGCTGGGAAGTGTCTGAGGCCAGATCTGATCTTAGGAAGATGAATTTGCCTGACCTCAGACCTGCCATTCAATCCACTAAGCCACCTGGCTACACAGATAAGGATAATAATTGCACCTACCTTATGGGGTTGTTATAAGGATAAAGTGAGATAATATTTGTAAGATATAATTAGCATAATGCCAGACACATAGCAAGCAACATGCAAATGCTCATTGTTTTCCATTTCTCCTTGCTTTTTTCATAGTGGCCTCGTGTTTCCCTCCAATGGGGAAAATGGGTACATAATTGCTAAGAAAAAATTTAGACCACCTAAAACATGAATATAAAAGTCTATACACTTATTGAACTATCTATATTCTCTCTAGCTCCATCTTCCACAGCTGCCTGACCTTATTGCCCACTTCAAACACCATGCCTGGGAATAATTAGTGCCAGAGTATCCTAATGCATTTTATCAGTTACTATAATGGATTTCAATTTCAAAATTACCATAGCCAGTATGCTTTACTTCACTTCCTGCTCCCTGGATGCCAACTACTATCTTGCCAACAACTTCAAATACCTTTTTTCCCCATCCCTGCCCAATCTCCAATTCTAAAACTATGAACCATGATCAAAAACAACTCTGCCATTATTCCTGATATGACTATGTCAATCTATTTCCAAAAGAACCATTCACTATCCCACTAATTTTCCACATTGAAGCTCCCCTCCCTAACTACTACTTGTTTTTGTGTGGCATATATAATATAAGCCCCTTAATTGAAAATAATATCATCATTTTTGTATTTGTATCTCTAGTGGTTAGAGTATATAGTGAGGATTGAAGAGGTGTCATTCATTCATTCAATGATCACTGAGTAAATACACAGATGGAAAATTTGAACTCCATCCATATTTATATTTTCTTCCACAACTAATACTGGTACCCATAAGAACTTTTCATATGATCACTTCATAGAGTTGATTTTACTATGTATGTAAACACAATAAGAACTTTACCAATATTACCTTGATAAGCACTTAACTGATATTATTTTATTTGATCCTCACAAAAGATCTGTGAAGCAGATGTTATTATTTGCTTTTTTGTATTATTTACAAAATTGAGAAATATGAGGTATATAGAGGTTAAGTGACTTGTTCAGGGACATACAGCTTGTGCTTAAGGGAAAATTTGAACTCAGTTTTATCCTGTCCCCTAGACCAGAACTTTATCCACTGTACCACCTAGCTATGGATAAACCATAGCAAAACAGTGAAATGATACATCAGTAATAGCTTGTGATCCTCATTCTGATTTATTGGAAGCAGCCTTAAATCAATCAGAATTAACTCTCATGAGACAGAAAGAGTATTTTATGCCAAAAGCAAAGTCTCACTATGAAGTAATGAAATAATACTTTTAATAATACTTTTCTTATGTGTCTTGTGTGATTTGGTTTTCTTGAGAGGCAATTCCAAAATGAATTACAGAAACGTCCCAAGCATGATAACATTTTTGGAATATATCAATGGTCTTAATATGTTAATTTTGAAGGACTGAATATTTAGATGTGGATATTTAAATTTTTTTAAGAAAATTTTACCATTATTTTATAAACACTAAGCTGAATGCTATTTGAGATTAGAAAGTCATGTAAGACATAGTAAAATCAATCCTAAATAGATTTAACATTAAAAATTTTGTTAGTTTAACATAACTAAGATTCAATGACCTCAAGCGAATTGCAGTTTATCAGTAAGACAAAAATCACTATAACATGCTAAATAATTGCAGGAAAAATACCAAATGTTAAATTGTGTGGCATTTGTCAAATGCCTTTTTCAATCTATGAGCAGGACAGAAAATAAATGTGAGGTAAAACTTTAAAAGGAAATATTATGGATGAGATGAAAGGAGATATACCCTAAAATGTAAAAAGAATTTTGCATAGGAACAAGAGGAGATGGGAGTGGCATCCAAGGAAGGGTAATAATATGAGATTCAAATTAAATTATACATATTACTTCATTCAAAATTAGATTTCATGGAAACTTGCTAAATATGATCATGTTTTCACACCTCTGTTGTGTCCCCTCATTAAGTGATTTTGTGCATCATTGCTTCCATCTGAAATTCATGCCACCACCAACACCACAATCTCACCTCCACATTTGCCCACCTATGGAAAATATTTATCATCACTGAAAAAACTTGAAAATAATTTATTGTAAACACATCAAATTAATATGTGCAAAATGGAACCATTATTTTTCGTAAAAACCCTACTTTTTTTGCAAACTTTCTTATTTTTTTGTCAAAGGTACCACTGTCCTCAACATGCAGGTTAAAAATCTCAGGACCTTCCTGGATTCCTGACTCTCTATCATTGTACTTCACCAATTAAATGTCAAATCTTCTTGCTTTTATCTCCATATAATCTTTCATATTCATCTTTTATATCTCCTTTCACATTACCCCCACTATTGTTTAGAATTTCTTCTTCTCTCACCTGGACTATTACAATAGCATCCTCAATAAATCTCCCAGCATTGTGATTCTCTTTTCTTACCCATTCAGCCTTTGCATATCTAATAATATGATATTCCTAAACCACATTTCTAATCCTGTCACTTCCGTGAAGTATAAATTCAAGTGGTTCCCTATTGCTTCTAGTATCAAGACCATATTCCTCTTTGGCATTTAAACCCATGCAAACCTAATTACAATGTTAGTTTCTATATTTAACAGATATTGTTCCCTCTCATGCCTTTTTTTGATCTAGCTAAACTTGCTTTATTTTTCTTACTGCCCTTTGATGCACCATGTAATTCTTAGTGCTTTGGCACAGGCTGTCTGTCACCCATGCCTTCAGTGCACTCCATCTTCATGTCTTCCTTTTAGAATGTCAGTTGTGCTTCAAACCTCTGCTCAAGCACAATATCCTCTAGGAATCCTTTCTTGATCATCGCCTCTTCCCAAATGCTAGAACCTCTAATGCAAAATACGTTTGTATTGATTTTGTATATAACATATGTCATTGTCTCCTTAATAGAATCTTTTGCCCTTGAGGGCAGGGATTATTTCATTTTTGTCTTTGTATTCTCTCTACCTAGCATAGTACCTTGTTTAATAAATGTCTATTGGGTAGATTGATTGATTCATTCATCCTTTTAAAGGCCAGATTAAATGAGATTTTTATGAGGTTTTCTCTGTTCCTTGATTCAAATTTCAAGTGATGTCTTTCTTTTTAGTATCTATGATATTTTCCTAATGTTCCACCTATGACACTTAGGAGATTCTATCTAGTATAGAAGCTCTTAACCTGCAGTGTTAAGAACTTATTTTATTTGTTTTATTATTTTAATAATTTTATTTCAATATCATTAGCTTCCCATTTAGGTTTGTGTGTTTTATCTTACGCATTTAAAAACTTTATTCTGAGAAGGGGTCAAAAGGCTTCCTCAGGCCAAGCCACCAAAGGGATCCAGGAAACAACAACAACAACAGTTAAAAATCCCTGATCTAGAATAATTATTTAAGCATAAGTTTTGTGTCTTCTATTATATTTAAGCTCCTTGAGAAAGAAATCCTGTCATTCTCTCATTTTTATGTTCCTGCCAAAGCCTAAGGAAGAGATCTTTACATTGTAGACACTTAGTAAGCATTTGCATTATGAATAATGATATACAGAAATAATATGTCATTATGATAAAAGTATCCCATATCCTGCTTACATTTTCTCCTGTACTAAGATTATGCCTTTCAATTGAGTATTTGTACACCCCCACCCAGATGATTCATTCATGGCATCTCTGAGAGAGGGAAAAAAGGTTGCCACACTGATTATTACTGTGCCCTACCTCCAGCCATGTCATTCCCCATATGTATCCAGGGACAGACCCAGAGCCAAATCTCATCACAATCTTATCCATCTTTGCTTCTCAAGAAATTCATCCAAGAATGGTAGTGGTAATATAAATTCACCCTCCCCACATTTGGGTAAGAATACCCAAGGCATGTATATGAGGATCTACTCTTCCCAATGACACACAGAGTAAATTAGGTCAAATAGACCCTAAGTAGATTTTAACTTTAAATATTTTATTAAGCTATTACAGTTGAGATTTAAATAGCACTGGCAATCTGGAATTTTATAAATATTGAGGTGAGAAAAATTGAAATGGAAAGGCAACTTTATTTAACTAGTCCAAAGTAATACCTACTTATTTAAGTGTGCTCACATTGAATGGGCACTGAATATGTCTAGAGTCTTGGTAAATAAGGAGCTTGGTGAACAACAGACCAATAGACTATTCCCCAAAAGCACACTTAATGCCTAGCCTTGGATAGTTTTCTCTATTCGTTTACAATGTAATCATTTCTATGGCCATTAATGATGTATTTCTTTGTCTGCTGTGCTCCGGAAGTAAATTTAATATGTGGTTAAACGGGAGCATCATTCCTACCTTTCTATATCAAGGTTCCAAATTCTAGCATGTGAAAAAAAAATGTAATACATTTTCATTCTAGCCCAAAGTTTCGTTTTTTTTTTTTTTTTCTGAGGGGTAAAATAATGCCCTTTCCCTACTTCAGATGTTTCTGTTAATGACTTGCAAATGTTGGCATTTATGCATGAGCAGGAGCTACTTTTCAAAGCAGGATATAACCGAATTTAAGTTCTTCTCTTTGACCTTTAAACATCTTCTTGGTCTTGCCTCACTTATCTATCTTACTTGTTGGATTCCTCTACTCTCTCTCATCTTTTTAAATCATTGAGTCATGGCCTCAAGGTCACCCACTTCCAGCAAAGATCCCTGGGTATTAAATCCTCTACTGTTATGGATCAAAGCTTCAGAACTTGCTCCTGCAGAAAATTAGAAATAATAAATCAGTTTTGCAATTTCATTTCTTAAACCTTCTGAAATTTAGACTTCATTCTTTCTGAGGTAATGATCTGAATAGTTTCTTTTTTTATCCCATGTTTTAATGATATTCTTTCCAACAGAGGAGTGAATTATATATTTCACAATTCTAACATTTGCCTTAATGAAGAAAATTAAAAATTATGAGAAAAAATGGTTTATAAGAATAATGGTCAAAGTTCATCTCAAATATTACTTGCAAATTAATAAAACCACCAAAATAAAAATACAGCCTAAGAATTCCAGTATAGAAAGGGGAAAAAATAACTATAGCTAATCATCAACCTCTGACTTATTGTCTATGTAGGTAAATTTGAAATGAAAGTTGAACTCCAGAACACAAGCATTAAAACTACATATAATGAAGGAAAAGTGTTTCCTTTTTAATAATCAATAATGCTGGGGCGGCTAGGTGGCGCAGTGGATAGAGCACTGGCCCTGGAGTCAGGAGTACCTGGGTTCAAATCTGGCCTCAGTCACTTAACACTTACTAGCTGTGTGACCCTGGGCAAGTCACTTAACTCCAATTGCCTCACTAAAAAAAAAATAAATAAATAATGCTACCCATGGAGGTAGCAGGAAAGAAAGGATAGAGCACTTAGCTTAGTGAGGAAGAAATTGTTTAAAATGGGGCTTTATCTGCTTACTAATCATTTGACCTTGGCATCTCACCTTACTAGAATGTATCTACTACATCATACTATGTTTCTTCATAAGGATTTTGACAGGATGACAAGACCATTGCTTCTTCCATTAATCAAGAATTATCTATTTGTTTTGAGACTATTAAAGTCAACAGAATAATTAAGGTAAATTAAATACAGTATCAGAATCACATAAGCATATCAAAAATAAGAACCTGTTTTTAAATGTTTTAAAATCAATTTGCACTAGTTTTTATTTACTTCACTTATATTTCCCACTGTTTCCCTCTATTGAATCCTCCCAGAGCACAATCTTGTATAATAAAGATGAAAAAAGTAGGAGAAAAGAAGTTCAGCAAAATGAATATATCAAAGAAGTCTGATGTACCATTCAACATCTCACACCAATGGTCCTTCATGTTTGCAAAGAAGTAGGGAGATTTTTCCCATATTTTTTTCTTTAAAGACACATGTTTTCACTATAATTTTATAGCATTCAGAGTTTATTGTTTTGCTGTTTTTCTTTTCATTCATATGGTTTTTCTTCCATGTCTTTGATTCATTTTATTAGCTTTAACAGGAAAAATAATAAATTCTATTGCCAACTCACAAAAGGTCATTTAAGATTATTTTTAGGAGTAAAATAATTTTTTCAAAATGTTGTAATTGAAGTAACATT
Source organism: Dromiciops gliroides (assembly GCF_019393635.1). Lineage (NCBI taxonomy): Eukaryota > Metazoa > Chordata > Mammalia > Microbiotheria > Microbiotheriidae > Dromiciops > Dromiciops gliroides. The sequence goes on along the minus strand of NC_057861.1, from coordinate 297,670,986 downwards.
TAAGTTTGCCGCATTGGCCAAAATTTGCTTTCATCTCAATTATACAATTGATTGGCACAAATCCTTACCTTACTTTCCATAATATGTGTGTGTATGTGTGTGTATATATCTATATGTATCCATCTATATTTAGGGGTGTGTATATGTATATATAGTATGTGTTTGTATACATATATAAAACATATCTGTATACATATATGTAAATATATATATGTAATTCGCAGGATAATTGATCAGGTATATCTCAGTTCTATTATGTGCAAGTCTATAAGACAACAATATTGAAACAGTATACAGATCAAATTGGAGATAAGATAAGAATTTCAGTTTAAGCTCTTTGCTGACTGGTCATAGGCTTCTCCTTGATTGGTCCCATATAAATCAAGTTGACTAATTGATTCTCATATCAATCACTTTATCAGTTTGCATTTGTTAAGTACTTATCATGTGTTAGGGACTCTGCTAGAACCTGAGGATAGAAATACAAAGTCAAACAGTCCCTACCACAAAAGAGCTTACAAGGGGGCAGCTAGGTGGCACAGTGGATAAAGCGATGGCCCTGGATTCAGGAGGATCTGATTTCAAATGTGGCCTCAGACAATTGACATTTACTAGCTGTGTGACCTTAGGCAAGTCACTTAACCCTCATTGCCCTGCCAAAAAATCCAAAAAAACCCCAAAAACACAAAGGAGGGAAAAATAATTTACTTAAGAGGTGGGGAGTAGGGTAAGGAGAGGGGGGTTTATGTAATAGAGCAAGTATAGATAAACATACCAAGAAAATATATAGAAAATAAATAAAAAACATTTTTGCTGGGAGAGGGACTAGCATCTGGGAATACAAAGAAAGTCTTGAAGAAAACGTCAATGTCTAAAAGGCTGAACTTTTGTTTTTTGTTTTTTGTTTGGTTGGGTTTTTTTTGGGGGGGGGTGGTGGTAATGAGGGTTAAGTATTTTGTCCAGGGTCACCCAGCGAGTAAGTGTCAAGTGTCTGAGGCTGGATTGAACTTAGGTTCTCCTGAATACAGGGACAGTGCTTTATCCACTTTGCCACCTAGCTGCCTCCAAGTTTGAGCTTCTGAGTATATTTCACAAAAAGGGGAACAGTATAAAAAGGAACAGAGATGTGGTTGGAGTGTCATGTGTGAGGAAAAGTAAAAATTAGTTTTATTTGACAGTGAAGTGTGAGAAGGTCAATGGTGTGTAATAAGGCTGAGAAGATGTCAGCCAAATTTTGAAATGCTATCTTTAAATGACAAACAGATGATTTAATATCCAGTTTTAGAATTAGTACAGAGTCTCTTTTTATTAAACATGTGAATAATGTGGTCAGGCATGTACTTTAGGAAGATATCTTTGGTAGCTGTGTGGTAGATGGATTAATGTGGTGGGGACAAGACAGACCCATTTGTTTGCTGTTGCAATAGTCTAGGCAAAAGTTGATCACTTCATAGGACCTCTGACCTCAATTCAATTTAATATCTTTATATCAAAAAAAGGTTTGGAAGCTATGTTTATACTACGCCATGATAAGATATTAAAAGGTCAAAAATCATATATTTTTAAATTTTCAAAGTATTTCACCCAGAAAACCTCAATTAATTTAACTCTTCTACTGAACTGTCATATCCTTTTGACTTTGTAATCATGATCAAACGAAACTAAAACCTCTTGAGAATCCTAAGTCCTTACACAAAGAAATCTTCATTCTTTGCTTCTATGGATTGATATTTAATCAAATCTTCAGGCTATTCTCAGGGGGAGCAAAAGGAAATAAAAAATCCTACTAATGAAAATTCACTTTGGACACCATCATATAGATATAATCCTGTTTTCTATATGATAATTAAATGAAGGGGTTTAGTCTGTTTAGTTATTTTTTAGCTGTTTCCTACTCTTCATGAGGAGTTTAAGAAAGTGGTAATTTAACTTTGCATAGGGTGAGAGGGATAAAGGGATAGAGGAACAAGTAAAGAGAAGGTAGAAATTATTTTATAGACTAGAACATAGGAAAAACATCCCAGGAAAACTATTCCTTAACCAATCAAAATATTATTTAAAAAACAAAACAGATGGACCAAAAAAAAAATCTATGCATGCTCCTGTTTTTTAAGAAAAATAAATATGGGGACAGCCAGGTTGCACAGTCGATAAAACATGGCCCTGGATTCAGGAGGACCTGAGTTCAAATCCGGTCTCATACACTTGACACTTACTTGCTGTGTGACCCTGGGCAAGTCACTGAACACTCAATACCCCACCAAAAAAAATTATATATATATATATATATATATATATATATATATATATATATATAATAAACTAATTAATATTAATTTTTCTTATCTATTGCTACAGAATATGGCTTCAACCTCTCTTTGGGCAAGCACCTCTCACTAGATCCCAGACCTTATCAGGAAGGAGATACACACACACACACACACATATATATATATATATATATATATATATATATACACATACATACATGTATACATGTGTATATGTGTATATATTATGTGTATATGTGCATATGCATATGCAAATATACTCTCTCTCTCTCTATATATATATATATAATATTTTATTCTCATGATGCCTTTAGACTGATAGTAAAACAAAGTGTATAAGGCCATAGCAGAAGACAATGGCCTTACAGTCCTTTAGTTTTGTTTGTTAGTTTTCAGTCCTGTCCTACTCTTCATGACCCTTTTTGGGTTTTTTTTGGCAAAGATACTGAAGTAGTTTGCCATTTCCTTCTTCACTTCCTTTTGTAGATGAGGAAACCGAGGCAAACAGAGTTAAGTGACTTGCCCAGGATCACATACCTAGTAAATATATAAGACCAGATTTGAACTTCTGAATATGAGTCTTCCTGACTCTCTGGGCCAAGCATTCTATCAAGTTCGCTACCTAACTGCAAAAAATTCCTTGAGTAACAGTGATCTTAACCTTGGAGATTAACAGATGGTAGTTGAGATCAACTTGTAGATTACTTCTGATACTTTAGGCCTTGCCTTAAATCCTTTAAATATTTACTTGTTCTGTGTAGGCAAAACTGGCAGGCAGATCCCATCATCCTCAAATATCTTAACTATTTTTAAAGAATGTTTCATTAAAAAAAATACATTGCCTGGCTCTATTTCCAAAGATCCAAATTACTTTCATAAGCAACTTTGAATAGTTAAAAAAAATATTCTAAGTTATCTGTATAATGTTTGGGAGAAAACGTTAATCTGTTCAAAGATCAAATATAGTTAGGTGGTTTAAATATGTTAGTGTATTTTTTTTTTTTTTGCAGGGCAATGAGGGTTAAGTAACTTGCCCAGGTTCAAACAACTAGTAAGTGTTAAGTGTCTGAGGAGGGATCTGAACTCAAGTCCTCATGAATCCAGGGCCAGTGTTCTATCCACTGCACCACCTAGCTGTCCCCTCTCTGTGTACTTTTAAGCTTGCTTTCTAAAACTCACATGTTTTCTTTTTTCTTCTACTCAAATAATTTTTAAAGGAATCTGACTTCTTGATTAGAGGAACTGCAATCTTAATGAATAAGAGCAAAATCATGGCAAATTAACAATCTGAATTACCACATTAATGTGATTTGTAAATGCCTATTGCATTTTTAAAAATTTCCTCAGCTACATAAGCATGTTTTAAGTACACATAACCAAGATGAACCACATATGATAGTATGTACTAATTAGGATCTTCATCAAGTTCTACTAATTTCATAAAATCTATACTGCACTAATCATTCATCTAATTTCAATAAGTGATTCATGAATTAACCAACAGCTTTTAAAAGTGTCTTTATAATAAGATCATCAAGAACATTTATTGAGCATTTGCCTGATAGAACTTAGTTTATGACAGCATAGCTAAGAAGTAATGGAAGCATTCTGATATTTCAATCCAAAAGAGCCGTTGTCCTTGTGTACTTCAAAACAGGAGAAAATTACTATTATTTAGCTCTGCTATTTTTATTCTCACCTACCCAGCCTTTGTTAATGGAAATATCTCTCTGTATGGGTTTTGGCAATATCAGCATGTGCCAAAGAAATTTATTTTGTGATTCAGTTTTTTGTTTTTTTGTTTTTTAATATTGGAACTGCTTCTCTCTTCCCCTCCTACTCAAATGATACTTTGCAGTCCTCAAACTGAACATAATAAATTATCTTTTTTTTTTTTTTGGTGAAGCAATTGGGGTTAAGTAACTTGCCCAGGGTCACACAGCTAGGAAGTGTTAAGTGTCTGAGGCCTGATTTGAACTCAGGTCCTCCTGAATTCAGGACCAGTGTTCTATCCACTGTGCCACCTAGCTGCCCCAATTATCTTCTCTCTTAACAAAAATTGGAGAATTTCACTACACTGGGTATGGCATCTATCTCCAGCCCTGGCAAGTAGCCTTCATTTGGCAATGTTACTAAGGGCTGAGCTATCACCATTATGACTAACAATACACCTTGAGGTTATTCTTCTAGCATGGCCATGGTTATTCAAAGTGCATGAAGCAGGCTAGTAATATAATCATAGGATCATATAACATTAGAGTCATAATGACTCATGGAAGTCATTTAATCTAACTTTCATGTTTATACAAAGGGAAGAGAATGAGAGTGGTGAAGTCATTTCCTCATGGTCACACAGCAGAACCTGGTCTAAAATGGACACTAATATCTGGACTCTAGTTCAGTTCTTCACAACTACATAAAATGCAAAGTTCAGGCTGAACTCATCTCTCCCCTATGCCTCTATGGTTAATAGATAGTAATAGAAATTCTGTTCTTTTATAGATTGGTAGTGATTAAGTGGAATAAATGTGCCTATATGGGTTCTAGATTAATTCTCTCAATCCCTGATCTGACAGGCCATGACAAAAAAAAAAAAGCTAGCTACTCTTCCTCTTAACTGTTCTAGGAGCAATTCTTTGTGGCTACAGGAGTTGGCATGGGGAATGGGGGAGAACTATGAGATGGTGTCTTTTTAGTATTATTGTTCATGAATTCCCATCCATTGTGCTTTTTAAAAAATAATGTCTCCAATTAAGATTACTTGATTCATATAAACTTATTAATATCAATTAGCTTTCAAAAATGATTATATGCTAAGAAGTTATAGCAATAATTGAAGTACAGCAATTGCCCAAACTGGGAAGACACAATTCTAAATCACCTTGGTCCCCAGGAAGAGTAGATTCAAGCTTAGTTGTTGTCACAAAATATTCATTACTTCTGGTCTTGTCATAAACATTTTTCTTTCCAATCCAGGCTATGATTGTAGTTCTTGCCTTTCCCTTAATCAGATAAGAGAGAAAGATTTCATCAATTGCAGTTTTTTGTAAATACTAAGTTCTGAGTCAGATATGATTTAAAAGAATTGCATATCACCACATGGTTAATTTGCTAATAGGAGATAGTCTGAGAATACCTACTCAAGATCTAAAGTAGGGAGGAAAAGAACTATACCTCATGCATGTTCAGAAGGAAGCACATTAAGGCACCAAGAGGAAAATGTTCATGTTTTAAGGACTGGGTCTTCACTGTCGATTCTTCACCTTTAAACATGTATCTGACAACCCAGGTTTACATGTAAAATATCAACATTTACTTCTCATCATACAGATATGCAGAAATTATCTGTTGCATAATATGAAAGATGGCTCTTATCCAATATTTTTGGGACTAGTTTGCTAGTCTGTAGAAAAATAAAAGTGTGGTTGTGCTTATCAATTTTACATACCTTGTATTATCTTTTTACTCAAATTAAAATTTGTAAATATGGTATGTTTTTCTGCCTTTTATGAATAAATTTTCCCTACTTCCTTTCCCTAAAAAATACTTTTCTTGGGGGGAAAATATGTTGAAGGATTTCTTCTAGAAAAATAAGGAGCAAAAGAAACTTATTTTACGTTACTTTCTGGATTTCTCCTATATAATTTTATCTTCTGTCTCTTTAATTACAGAATGAAAACCTACACCAAATTCTACAATACAGCATCTTTAAATATTAACAAAATATGCTTCTTTCCCTGAAGTTCTTTCTTTACATTAGAAAAAAAAGTCTTTAAAAGCCAAACTGTATTTTGTTTAATTCTTGAAAGTATTGTTATTTAAAGCCTTCCCTAGATGTTCCCTGAGGCTTCCATTTATAATGGATTTCAATAATTAAAGAACCACCCGTAGGTATTTTTTTCCTTAACAAGAATTTTCAAATAGGGGAGGGAGGAGGGAAGAGGGAGGGAAAGAGGAAGAGGAAGAGGGAAACGGAGAGGGGATGACAGAGAAAGAGAGAGAAACTAAGACTTTTGTATAGTAATGCCTTGAAGCAAGGATCAAAATGGACCTGTTCCTATAACTTCTATGTATCCATGCTTTCTTTTTTTTGTTTGTTTGGTTTCTTTTCATAAGATTTTTAGTTCCAAATTTTTCTCCCTCCTTCCTTTCCCTCCCCCCTCCCCAAGACAGAAAGCAATCTGATAGAGATTATGTATGTACAATCACATTAAATATATTTCTGCATTAGTCATATTGTGGAAAAAGAATCAGAACAAAAGGGAAAAACCTCATTAAAAAAAAAAAACAGCCAAAAAATAGAAACAGCAGGGTTCAATCTGCCTTTAGAACCCACAGTTCTTTCTTCTGGATGTAGAGTACATTTTCTATCATGTGTTCTTTGGATCACTGCTGAGAACAGCCAAGTCTATCACAGTTAATCCTCACACAATGTTACTGTTACTGTGCACAATGTACTGCTGGTTCTGCTCACTTCACTCAGCATCAGTACACAGTATACTTAAGACTTACCGGGTTTTTCTGAAATCTGCCTGCTCATGATTTCTTACTGCACAATAGAATTCCATTACATTCGTATACCACAATTTGTTCAGCCATTCCCCAAATAATGGGCATTTCCTCGGTTTCCACAACAAAGAGAGCAAGAGAGCTGCTATATATTTGTACATGTGGGTCCTTTTCCTTTTTCTATGATTTCTTTGGGATACAAATCTAGTAGTGATATTACTGGGTCAAAGGGTATCCTTATGTATCTATTTTTTTGTGTGTGGAGGGGTGGGGGGAGGCAGGGCAATGAGGTTTAAGTGATTTGCCCAGGGTCACACAACTAGTAAGTGTCAAGTGTCTGAGACCGGATTTGAACTCAAGTACTCCTGAATCTAGGGTTGGTGCTTTCTCCACTGTGCCACCTAGCTTCCCCTTTATATATCTCTTCTTAAAATAGATTCTTACTCCACATTCTTTTTTTGGTGCTACAGGTCATGTCTTTAGAATATTCATTGAATCACTAAGACAAGTAAGTGAAAACCAGTGTTGATAAAATAACAGATTTCTAGAAGCACCTCCTTTATTTCTTCATAAGTATAAATAAAGTAATTAATAGTTATTAAAGTAGAAACAGACTAGGGGCTGTTGGTAGTAGGGAGTTGATTGTAGCATCCCAGTCACAGTTATCTAAAATTAAAGTTCTGGAAAGTAAGCAGAAAAGAATGCAGAAAAAACTCTTAAGCAGTGAGAACTTTTCTTTAATTCTCCACAGTTCACCTAATGTGCTGTTGAAGGAAAAAGGGCTTAGCTAAGTTTCTGGCTTTTAATAAATACTTATTGACTTTATTAAAGTATTTTGAAAGAATATTAGAGAAATTATTTTGCTTCTCTTACTTGAAGATGATCCAATAGGATTTTCCAACTTTTCAAAATGAGACATGAAAATCCCTTAGGTATTTTAGAATGGATTCAGTCTATGGACATTTATAGTAATAACATTCACTAGGATCACTTTTTCTCTCCTTGCAAGAATCCCTGCATTGTGGGAAAATGAATAACTGTCCTTCAGGAACACAGAACAGTATATGTGTAGGGTGCAGGGTTAGAAATATGAACATATGATGCTAAATTATGAGCTAAAAAGGCTTTAAGACCATTCCAACTCTCTCATTTAACTTATGCAGAAATTGATTCCAAAAAATGAAAAGAAAAAGAAAGGTCAATGATTTGTCCAAGTTCATACAGGTAATAAATGACAGAATCAGGATTTGTGTACAGATTGCATGACCTCAAAATCAATGCCTTATCTTTTAAGCAATTCTGCTTTGTTCATAAGAGGAACTAGGTATAACTGTCTAGCACACCCTAAATATGTACCTGAGAAGAAATACATTGTGAGTACATACAAGGCAGAGATGATAGGAAGTAGGAGGTGGGAATGGGTATTCATGATTCTATTATATGCAAAGGTAATGGCCCAGCTATCACTCATGCATTCTCATTTCTTTTGTGCAAGTGGCATCATCTCTACTCAATTATCTCCCATTTTGATGCCTTTGTACAGGTTGGCTCTTCTCCCTGGGATGTGCTGCCTTTTTACTTCTTGTTCCAATAATGTATAGTTACTTCAGAGTACAATTGAAATGCTACCTTAGTAAATGCCTTGGAACCTACCCCCTTGGGGGGAGGGATGGGCTTCCCTAATGTAAAAGTACTGCGGAATGGAACAATGTGAAAGGTGAAATGTGTGGAGATCACCTAGAATCCCAGATTCACACTTCACTAAACAACTTGGCTCATTCTGTGTTCAGGTCAAGATTCCCTTGTCCTATAATATTCATGAGGAAGACAGTGATCAACATGATGAAGATGATAATAAAATACTTCCTATGTGATATAGGTAGGATTCAAAGGTATGATATTACATGATATAAATATTATATATCACATAAATATCATTAGTCATCCACATGCATGCATATTTATGTATTTATAATCACATATGCATACATGGCCACATATATGCCTATCTACATGTGCATATGTTTATATGCATTGTAGAGATATGCATATATACATATAATATATGTATAAAAGGATATTTCTATTTCTCTATCACTATTTATCTTTATTAATTAGATCTCCCTGCTTCATGTACTACAGATAAGAAGAGACTCTCTCCTTTTGTATGTATAAGTGACTACAGCCTTCCTCTAAGATGCAGTTGAACAAGTACAACAAGTATTGTGCTTGATTACCACAGTTTTACCTTAATACTTGGTTTAGAGAAACAGAGAACAGTTTTAGAAAGATATTGGGAGTGAAGCTAGGTGGCACAGTGGATAAAGCCACCAGCCCTGGATTCAGGAGTACCTGAGTTCAAATCTGACCTCAGACACTTTACACTTACTAGCTGTGTGACCCTGGGCAAGTCACTTAAACCCCATGGCTCCACAAAAAAAAAAAAGATATTGGGAAAGGAGAAAAGAGAAGAAGCATGTAATCACTGGTTTGAATCACCTCTCCCCTCCACCCCCTGAAAGTTCAGCAACCAGAATATGACCACCTGTTTTATTGGCTACCCTGTGTCTGATATTTGTCTCATTACTGCAGCTTCACATAGGCCCTCTCTGGCTTCCTTGAAAGTAAACATATCCCAGGCTGTTATAGGCTTTTGTGGCCTAAAACAAAGCAACAGCATAGAAATCCTTGTCTCTGCTTCAGCTCCCAGATGTGGCTAAGACTTTTCATATCATGGCTGTTGTAATATATTTTTTGCTCTTCCCCCATTCCCTGGGAGCTGAGGTGGGGGAAGCGAGCTTCTTTTTACAATCTCCCAGGTCTCCAAAGGCTCAAGTAGATAAATATCTGTGAACTTAAGGTTATGGTGTTCTCCTTTTGTGTTTTAATCCTCAGGCTTTCATTAATTTAAATTCACATCTCCTCAGTAAATATACATACTTAAATTCTCTTCCATTTCTTTTAAATGTAGCAGATACATATATGGTATTCCAGTTTAAAATTTCATCCTAAAATAGTATATAGATGAACAGTAGTGCATGAGTACAATCATGGAAAATCCCAGCAATGTCTTAGCCCACTGGAGACTAGAAAATCACACTCTATCAGCCTGTAAATGAGTAAGAAATTTTAGATCTATGGACCTTCCCTTGAAACACTTTGCCCTTGGCCTATAGAGCAAATATGTATCAGCTTATCCTCAGCAGAAAATAATTTGTTAGTTCCAGTCGCCTGAGGGAGATCATAGGTAGAGAAGCATTCACAAGACTGAAACCATTATCTTGCTTTCCTACTTCTCTTGTGATATGTACATGTTATCCTTTATAGTCAAAGTGAATGATGTTATTTTGGGCATATATAATGCCAAGGATCAACAATAGAGAGAGGCATTTTAGAAGTTTGGAAAGGGCAGTAAACCATGAATCAGACTATATGGGTTCTTCTCTTGGTGCTGACAGGGCCAAGTTTGAGGTATCACTTTCACCTCCCTGGACTTCAGTTTCTTTTTCCTTAAAATGAAATGGCTTTTTAAAATGGTATCTTATGTTCCTTTAAAATCTAACATCACACCATTCTCATGACAACACAATTAGGAACTGGACAAGAGTCCAGACTCCAACATATACTGACAGGGTGGCCATGGAGAAAGAGGAATATTTAGCCTTCATTTTTGTAAGATTTTGAGTTCCATATTTTTCTTTCTCCCTCCTTTCCCCTCTTCCTAAAATAGTAGGCAATTTGATATAGGTTATGTATGTTCAGTTGTGTAAAACATATATCATCCATATTAGTCACAATTGTAAAAGAAGAGATCAAAAGGAAAAAAAACAAAAAAAAAGGAAAAATATGCTTTGATATATATTCAGACTCTAGCAACTCTTCATCTGGATGTGGATAGCATTTTACATTCCTTTGTACTTGTCTTGGATCACTGTGTTGCTGAGAAGAGTTGGCATTCATAGTTGATCATAAACAACATACTGTAGCTTTCTGGCTTTTGACCCACTCTGCTATCTGCTTCTGTTTTATGGGAGAGTTAATTCTATTCACATTCATAGTTTTAATTAATAGCTGTATTTTCCCCCATTCTATTTTTTCTCCTGTTTGTCCTATCTCTCCTTTCTTCCTTTACATTGTCACCAGTGTTTTGCTTCTGCCTCCTGACTCATCTGATTTGTCCTCCGTGTCAGTCCCCCTACCCTTCATTTAATTTACTCCCATCACACTTCCCTGTCAGGTAAGATAGATGTCTACTTTCAATTAATTGTGTATATTATTCCCTCTTGAAGCTGATGAGAGCAATGTTTAAATGATGCCCATCACCCCCTCCCCTACCATCTTTCCCTCCATTATAGCAGGTCTTTTGTGCCTCTTTATGTGAAATTATTTACTGTATTCTACCTCTCCCTTCCTTCTGCAACCAGTGTACTCCTTTTTCTCATCCCTTAATTTAGTATTTTGTACCCATTATACCCTTACACTCTGTCTATGTATATCACTTCTAGATGTACTATTAGTACAATTTTTAAAAATTACAGTATCTTCTTCCCTTGTAACAGTGTAAACAGTTTAGCTTTATTGAATCCATTATATTTTCTTTTTCTCTTTGTCCTTGTTTATGCTTCTCTTTGGTCTTGATAATAGAGACCAAATGCTTTGTTCAATTCTAGTCTTCTTATGAAAGCTTGAAATCTACCTGGTACTGCTGGAGTCTATAAGGGTCTGGCAGCTAACCTAGTGCTAGTCTACTTTCACACCTTAGTTACTTCATAGGCGATGTCTACAGGTAAACTATTTTATTGAATGACTAATTTTTCCTCTGAAGTATTATGTTTAATTTCACTGGGTAGGTGATTTTGGGTTGTAGCCCTAGATCATTTGCCTTCCAGAATATAATGTTACATGACCTCCAACCCTTTAACGTAGAAGCTCTTAAATTATGTATAATCCTGATTATGGCTCTCTACTATTTGAATTGTTTCTTTTTGGCCACTTGAAGTATTTTTTCCTTAACCTGATAGTTTTGAAATTTAGCTATAATGTTCCTTGAAGTTTTTATTTTGGGATCTCCTTCCTGAGGTGATTAGTGGAGTTTTTCAATGCTGCTTTTGCACTCTGGTTGGAGGATATCAGGGCAGTTTACCTTGGTAATTTCTTGAAAGATGCTGTCCTGGTTCACCTTTTCATTATGGCTTTCAGATAATCCACTGATTCTGACATAGTCTCTCTGGGATCTATTTTCCATGTCAATTGTTTTCCCATTGAGGTATTTTAAATTCTTAATTTTTTTTTCATTCTTTGGAATTTGTTCGGTTGATTCTTAATGTCTCATAGAGTCATTAGTTTACACTCACCCAATTCTAACTCTTGAGGATTTGTTTTACTCAGTTTTTGTACCTCTTTTTACCATTTGGCCAATTGTATGTTTTAAGCAGATGTATTCTTTATCCAGGCAGTTTATTCTTTTTCTCATAATTCTCTTGAATCACCCTCATTTGTTTTCCATTTTTTCTTCTTCCTCTCATTTGATTTTTAAGCTCCTTTTGAGCCCTTCCATGAGTTCTTTCTGGACTTCAGATCACTTCCTATTTTTATTTTGTGGTTGTTGTTGTTGTTTTAACATTGTTGTCCTCTTCTGAGTTTGTGTCTTCATCTTCCTTGTCACCATAATAACTTTATATGGCAATATTATTTTTCTATTTTTATTTTCTGCTCATCTTTTTCAGACTTTTTCTCTTTTGAGCTTTGTTCCTGGGGTGAAAGGGGCACTTTCTCAGGCTTCTTCTGCCAGGGGCTACACGACATTGCTGTTTACCTGGTTGCTGCACTGAGGGGTGGTGGTGGCTGGTATTGCTGGAGGCCAAAGGGGTCTGTCAGCTGACCCAGTCCTAAGCAACTCTTCAACATTAGTTATTTTATAGGTGAGATCTAGAGGTAAACTATTTCAGTTGCATTCAATAAATCCAGTGACTCTTTTTCTGTTCAATAAAGTGTCTGTTTCAAAGGTATTTCTGGATGTTTTTTAATCAGTTTAAAGTAACATGTATTCTGAGAACATATTAAATAAAATTATTTTTCATCAAGGAAATATATTAATATCCTTATAGTTTTCTTAGTCACATGTTTCATTAATTTTGTTCAGGTTTTGTTGTTATATTTTCCAGATTTATTACTCTCATTTATAATATATTTAATATACTCTATATATTATTTATTGTATATTTATATTTAATATGCTCTGTAAATTCTAAAGATATCTCTTTTTCTCTCTCATAAGCATTCAATGAGTTTGTTCCTGCATAGATTATTCTTAATTAATTAAATTATTCTTCTCATTGAGCTTTAGTTGCAGGATATTAAGTCCCATGATGAATACAGCTTTCACCTCGATAGTCTTATACTCAATACATCTTGAGAACATCAATTTCATCAAATTGACCTTCATACTAACACTCAAAATATTTAGTCTCTTTCCTTTTTGGAATACATTAAGAACATAAGTGCAAATTAAAAGTTGGCATAAGTAGACATTTTATGAAATGAAGAAGCTACTTCTCTATCATTGTCATTGCTGTCATCATCACCACCATCACCAAAACTACAACCAGCACCATCACCACCATCACCATCATCACAATGCAATTCTTGTTTTGCTCCTCATTCTCTTCTTCCCGCTGTTCTTCTTCTTGTTTTCCTTCACCTCTTGCTCTTCTTCCTTTTCCTTGTTCTTGCTTATCTTTTTCTTCTTGTTGTTGTACTTCTTCAACAACCACTCCTCATCCCCCTGCCCTCCCCCTCTCCTTGTTGGTGTTGTTGTTGGTGTTGTTGTTGTTGTTGTTGTTGTTGTTGTTGTTGTTGTTGTTGTTGTTGTTGTTCTTCTTCTTCTTCTTCTTCTTCTTCTTCTTCTTCTTCTTCTTCTTCTTCTTCTTCTTCTTCTTCCTTCTTACCCTCTTCCCTCTCTGTCTCCTGCTTGTCTTCCCACTCTTTCTTCCCCTTCCTGATGATTACATTTTAGAACTTGCTTACAACTACCATACACCTTTCCATTGCTGAGTATGTGATAATCATTTCATATTCTTCATAGAATCTTATATCTTATGTCTTGCTATCATACAACACAAGTAGAATGTTATGTTTTTTTAGGGTACTTAGGATCTTTAAAGGATCTCTTCAATTCCCCAAACCATTCTAGTTCTTTTTACTTCTATTGTTCAGCTCTAGACTCAACTCATTTCCAAAATGTATTATCACTGAAACACATAGCATTATATGTAAGCTATGTATACTTTTTAATTGGAACTGTGTATATTTAAAAAGATATATTGGATAGAAATGTAGATATAATAACTATTTCATAGATAAATTCTCATAATAAAATATGAGTAGGGTTCATATGTAAAGAAATTTGAAATTGATTTGAATCATATCAGGAAATATACTATAATATCAAACTATTGCTCACAATTAGTTGTAGAATTTGTCACTCTAGCCATTTCCAGAATATATACAATAGTAATAATATTAATAAAATTATACTAATAAGTAATAAGCAATACTAAGATCTCACAATATACTCACAACTTTCATGAAACAATCCAATGGCATAATTATAATTATATCATAATTATATTATTTAATATGACTGTAATAACAACATTGTATCAATATTCTTACCAATTTTACTTTGCTTTTTCAAATTTTAGGTAAAAGTAATAGGGAGGAAGGGAATTATATTTTTTTCTGATATAATAGAGCTATAATTTTACAGAGTGTAAATACTGGGATTGGCCTCAGGAGGACCCAAGTATAAATACTTCCTTAGGCTCTTAGTGTGTGATTCTGGGTAAGTCACAATCATCATATTTCTCAGTCAACCTGATAAAATTTATTTTTAGTCACGGAAAATTTCATTATGCACTGGTAGAGGGAATGCACACACCAAGAGTTCCCTTCCTTGACAAAACCCAGGGTCTTCCCTGGTGTAATCACAGATAGTTTGCAAATTTGTAGTTGTTCACAGTAATATAATCAATTTTCATAAAAGGAAGCAAAAATGAATATCAGCTATGATTTAACAGTGCTAAAACTGATGATTTTCTCATTTTTCAAAATTTAGTGATGATAGGAAATATTTTATAAAACAAATAATTATATACATTTCCATTATTTTTGTTGTTACTTTTTACATGCTTTAAATTCTGTCTAAAGTTATTCCTATGAATTCTCAATGTGATATTTTATTTACACACTCAGACATACACAGATTATGAACATCATTGACAATATTACCTATAAATTAAATACAGCCATATCAGTTGAAGCTCATGGAAAATGCCTTTATTTGTTTGAGTACTGTCTCTCAATAACATGTTATATGGAGGGGTAGTATGGAAAACCTATAATAATTAACAACAACAACATCAACAGTTACTATGTACCAAATACTCTAAGTGCTTTACAACCATTACCTCATTTGTTCCTTACAACTCTGTGAGATAAATATTGTTATTATCTCCATTTCAAAGATGAAGAAACTGACTCAAACATACATGTATGTGGTTACTCAGGTAATAAGTATATGAATCCAAATTTGAAGTTAGGTTTTCTGGACTCCAGGCCTAGCACTCTATCCAGTCTGTCACCTAGATACAGTTTGGATTTTATTTCCATTTACTAGTTTATGCTAGAGATATTCTTCTGGATTAGTAAGCCTAATGTAAAAAAACAAAACAAACAAAAGACCCCCAAAATATTGTGTAAAAAGCCTCATAGAAATGCTTCTTTGTGTGACTAATGAATACTTATGCATAATGAATAAGGATTGTTTTTCAAATTTTGGTAAAAAAAAAAAAAAGCTTTATGGTTTTATCCAGTTTAAAACTTGAAAAAAGAATTCCTCAGTATTTTAAAGATTAGTTAAAATTTGTGAGAAATATACTACTAACTTTTATTTTCATTATTGTTATTATTATGATATGATTTCCTGCAATAAATTGAGCTTTATTTAGTGATTCGGCTAAAGTCAAAATCATTGACTAAAAGCCACTTTCATTACAGTTTGCTGCTTTTGCTTGCCAGTGCATAATATAGTACACAGACAAAACAAATAATTTGTTGATAGGTTTCAATAAGTTAAAGTGCTTCTATAATATTTTAAGCATTAATACACCATTTTAGTTCACTATATTGAGGTGAGGAAGAAACCTTTACTCAAATCTATCCTTTATATTGCTATCAGACTATTCATCCATTTGCATATATCTACTCATATCATTCATTTTCTCCAGGATTTTCTTTCTTTCTTTCTTTCTTTCTTTCTTTCTTTCTTTCTTTCTTTCTTTCTTTCTTTCTTTCTTTCTTTCTTTCTTTCTTTCTTTCTTTCTTTCTTTCTTTCTTTCTTTCTTTCTTTCTTTCTTTCTTTCTTTCTTTCTTCCTTCCTTCCTTCCTTCCTTCCTTCCTTCCTTCCATCCTTCCATCCTTCCATCCTTACTCTCTCTCTTTCTTTTTTATTTGTATATGGGGGGGGCAGGGGGGGCAGTGTGTTTGAGACAATGAGGGTTAAATGACTTGCCCAGGGTCACTCAACTAGTGAGTGTCAAGTGTCTGAGGTCAGATTTGAACTCAGGTCCTCCTGAATCCAGGGCTGGTGCTTTATCCACTGTACCACCTAGCTGCCCCCCAGGATTTTCAGTAGTAAATGATTTCCTAAAGTTCATTATTCTTATCATAGACTTTAAGAAGCTTTACAGAATGGTACTTGCCTACCCCTCTAGAGCTACCTTATATCCATCTGTATATCTTGCCACAGTCAAGTGAAATTAGTTTCTGATACCTTAATTTATTTCTTTACTTATCCTCTTCCTTATGCCTGATATTTTCTTCCCCTGCTGAATATCTTTTCAACACAAAATCACAGAATCTCAAAGTTTGAAAAGTCTTTAGAGGAACAGGGGTAATATTTCAATCTACAACTTTCTTGAAGTAGTCATTCGTTCATTTTCTCTAGACTTCCAGTGGTAAGTTCAATTGAAAGCAACTACCCACCAAGACTCTAATTTCACTTCTGCATCTATTAAGATTATCATATGTTTTGTTTTATTTTTAAATATTAATTATTTTTCTCATATTCCTAATGTGTGAATAACCCTTGTATCATTTTTTTCTCTTTTGGGTTTGTGTCTTCAGCATCCATGTCAACATTAAAAGCTTTATGGTGGAATTTTTTGTTTGCTACTCTTCCAACCAACTTCTGGACCTGAGATTTCATATTAAGGCCAGGCTCTATGCGGTTCTGGGGAAATGTGGGCTTTGATTTTTTTTCCTTTGATCTTTCTTCTGCTTTCTTGGGCATTGAGTGCTATGTTATTCCTAGAGATTAAGGATAGTTTAGGTTGAGAACATGAAAAATTTAACACTACCGAAGTGGTCTCAGTGATCACTGTTTTTCTTTCTGCCCTGAGTTCAGTGAGCTCCTGATCTGGATTTGGGTTTGCATAAAACTCCTTTTGGCTTATCTGTGGTTGTAAGTTCCAGCAGAATGACTGTGACTCAGCCACTATCAGACAACTGGAAAGCTCTGCCAGTTCAGGATGACTAAACTATAGACTCCCCTTGGTCTACAATTACTACCATCATTATTCTGCTGTAGGCTGACTGGCCTGGAAGCTAGAACTGAGACCCTGATCAAATCCTGGGGTCAAAGCTATACAGTGACTGTTTACTTCTGAAATAATTCTTTGTTTAACACAGTTTATATCCCAGGATGCCCCTCACCTTGTAACAATATGTCCAGGTATAGGTCCCCTCCTCAGTGTACCTTGGATCTATGACCTAGTATTTGTTATTAAAAAACAGAGCTGCCTGTTGACACATACACTCATTCACAAATTCAGGTTGAATATATACCAGTCTGAATATATATCTCCACCTTGAGTTGCAATGGTGTACCATTTTGGTCCTCTTTCAGTTCCTTTGGCCTATAAATATTTTTTTGTGCATGTGGTTCCTTTTCCCTTTTTTATGATCTCTTTGGGATATAGACTTAGTAGTGGTATTACTGGGTCAATGTTTTGCACAGCTTTAGAGCCCTTTGGGCACAGGTCCAAATTGTTCTCCAGAATGGTTGGGTCCATTCACAACTCCACCAAAAAGATAGTGTTTCAATTTTCCCACATCTTCTCCAACATTCATCATTTTTCTTTTACGTCATATTAGCTAACCTATTAGGTATGAGGTGGTACCTGAGAGTTTATTTAATTTTCAGAAAACTGACTTTTAAAGTTGGAAGTGACTTCCACTGTTGTTTTTCTATCCTAATAGTATTTTTCCAGTTACATGTAAAGATAGTGTTCAACATTTTTTAAATTTTATTTTATTTTTAATTTTTTTGCAGTCACATGTAAAAATATTTTCTGAGTTCCAAATTTTTTTCCACCTTCTCTTTTTTCCCTGTTCTGATGGCAGCAAGAAATCTGATATAGGTTATAAATTACAATCATGTTGAACATATTTCCACATTAGTCATGATGTAAGAGAAGGATCAGAACAAAAAGAAAAAAAAATGGCAGAAAGAATAGACAAGAACAATAACAAAAAAGCAACAACAAAAGTGAAAATAGTATGCTTCGATCTGCATTCATATTCCACAGTTATTTTTCTGGATGTGGAGAGCATTTTCCACTATCAGTCTTTTGTCATTGTCTTAGATCATTGTATTGCTGAGAAGAGTTAAGTCTATCACAATTGATCATCACACAATGTTGTTTATACTGTGTACAATGTTCTCTTGGCCTTGCTCATCTCACTAAGAATTAATTCACATAAGTCTTTCCAGGTTTTTCTGAAATCCATCTGCTTATCATTTCTTACAGGACAATAGCATTGCGTCATATACATATAACACAACTTGTTTAGCCATTTCTGAATTGATGAGCATCCCCTGAATTTCCAATTCTTTGCTACCACAAAAAAAAAAGCAGCTATATTTTTTGTATGTGTGGGTCCTTTTCCCTGTTTTATGATCTCTTTGAGATACAGACCTAGTTGTGGTATTACTAGATCAAATGGTATGTATAGCCACATAGCCCTTTAGGCATAGTTCCAAATTGCTCCATGGGATGATTGGATCTCTATTGTTGTTTTTTTATCCTGATACTAATAGTAACTGTCCAAAATAAAATGAGGAACTATTTACTTATTCAAAAGCCATATTATTCATGAAAGCAGATCAAATTTCCCCTGACATCAAGCTTTGTTACTGTATAATAATAAACCTAGGTGAGAAATCTAATTACCCTGCAGGGAAACCATATAAAGATGATGATGATGATCAGTTTTAATATGGATGAAAAAACCTCAAACTACTCAAAACAAAAGTCATATGTATTAGTTTGACATATTACAATGCACTGTCATTTAAGTTCCAAGAAACTAACTTTTTAATTCTTTCAACCTAACCAAAAAAAATCTCTTTTGCGTTCATCTTTTATCTTGCTACAACAAAAAAAAAAGTTAAAATTTAGAAGCTCACATGCTTTAATTCTTTTACTTTTCAAATATGAAAATGAACAATAGAACATGTTGGAAGCATTGTAACTAGTAATTACTACTCTGTTTTGTTCTTAGTTACTGGTCTTTTCAAACCATTTCTGTTTAGTAAGGAATTTTTTTTTCATATAGCAGATGTTACAGATATTTTATTTCTTATTCTTAAATAAACAATGGGAAATAAGTTGGCAGTGTAGAATATTAACCCTTGTGGCCTTAAACTCATAAATTCTCATCCATAATACAGGAGCGATATTTCAAAAATAG
The DNA here is from genome assembly GCF_019393635.1 of Dromiciops gliroides. Taxonomy (NCBI): domain Eukaryota; kingdom Metazoa; phylum Chordata; class Mammalia; order Microbiotheria; family Microbiotheriidae; genus Dromiciops; species Dromiciops gliroides. The sequence goes on along the minus strand of NC_057861.1, from coordinate 297,651,373 downwards.
AGATGACACAAATTTATAAAGAATATTATTCAGCTAGCTTTAGTGGAAGCCACTTGATGGGACAGGGACTAGAGTAGGGGAAGCAGTGAGAATAAAAGAAACAGCTTTGTTGTTATTCAGTTGTTTTTATTCTTGTTGGACTCTTCATGACCCCATTTGCAGTTTTCTTGGCAAAGATACTGGAGTAGCTGAGTATTTCTTTCTCCAGCTCAGATGAGGAAAGTGAGGAAAACTGAGTTAAGTAACTTGCCCAGGGTCACACACTAGTAAATGTATGACACTTCCTGACTCCAACACTGTGCCACTTACCTGCCCTAACTGAATCAGTTACTTCACAAATTTTAAATTGGAATGTCCCACAGAGGCTATCTAGCACATCCTCAAACAGCAAAATAATTTCCTTCAGAATATATCTAATACCTGGAGATTCAACATAAATGTGTGCATATTGATAACCACATATTTACTGAGAACTGACTGATCCCCATCCATGTCCCCTTCCCAGGCCAACAAATTGCCTGGGGCTAACCGATATTTGTCAATTTCAGATTGTTGATTGACTTAAAGGACCTCCCCCTTCCCCCCCCAGCAAACTATCCACTCCCAATGATTCCCCATCTTACTCCTGGAACTTTATGTTATTAAGTAAAAGGATCCATTTACTTTAAGTAGTTTCTATTGAGAGTTAAGTAGCTTCTACTCTTAACTCTAGGGCAGTCTTATGGTTCCCTTTGTTAAAAGTTCATTTACATTAAGTTGTTCAGTAGTTTCTATCTGTGACTCAAGAATTGTCTTTTACTTCTCTTTGTTCTGTTACCCCATATAAACCCTGTCTTTGGTTTCCATCTTTGGGCATTCCAAGCATCTTGCTTTGCCAGCTATAGGTCCTCTACCCCTTTTAAGACTTTATTTTCTCCTATATTGATTGTTTCCTTAATTTCCAGGTTAACTACACACACACACACACACACACACACACACACGTATATAAATATGTTTATGTATATATGTAAGGGTATGTGTATGTATGTGTTTTATATATATATATATTAAATATGCATATATTTAACTTAAATATATATATAATATTAATTATTTTTATATTTTGTGTTTCAAATTCTCTCATCTGCTTTCCCCCCTCTAAATTGGAAGGCAAGCAATATATCAGTTATACATACATAGTCATGCAAAACATTTTCATATTAACTATGTTACAAAAGGTAAAACAATATAAAGAAATATAAAGAGAAAATAGTATGCTTCAATATACACTCAGAGTTTGTTATGGGAGAAATGGAGAGGGGTTTGGGGTAGGGGTTCTTAGGATTTCCTCTTTAAAGAATTACACCCTCTTGCACACAAATCCAATTAGAATAAAATAATAGTTTATTTAGGTGCTTGGGAAAGGAAACCAACATATGGGGGCTCTTTCCAGGATTTGAAGACTCCATGTCCAGTCAGCCACCGTTTTTGACCTCCGCGCGCTCAGTGCCAGCAAGAATCTTTTGTGTTCTAGTGTGGCCTGGGTAAGGGTCTCTCAAATTCAGAATTCGTGTCCTTTTTGCTTCAATTCCTAAAAGCTATTTGATTGGGGTTCTGGTTATATCCATGAATGACTTGGTAATGGGTCCATTCTGACAGGTCCCCCAAAAGGAGATGGCGGCAGGTTGGGTTTTTTTGTTTTGTTTTGTTTATTTTTTGCATGGCAATGAGGGTTAAGTGACTTATCCAGGGTCACACAGCTAGTAAGTGTCAAATATCTGAGGTCGCACTTGAACTCAGGTCCTCCTGAATCCGGGGCTGGTGCTTTATCCACTGTGCCACCTAGCTGGCCCTGCAACTTGCTTTTGTGGATTATATATGGCCCCTGTAAAGGACAGATGCTGGGTTTTGTTTTCAAATCATGTACCTGTTAAGGGCTAAAATTCTAGCTATTCTGTCTAAAATAACTAATGAGTAGTTGCCAATAAATTATAAGCTTTAGCAAGAGTTAGGCTTTTAAGCATTTATTAAGGAGAATAAGAATTTGGTAAAGAGAGAGAGGAAGGCCTACATTCATCTATCTATTGAAGGGAGACCACCTTTCTAGCTCCGCTCAACGCCAGAGTCCCCAGGAAAGAGAGAAGGCAGAGCGCCCAGCTCCCCCTTCCTCCTCCCATCAGCAAAACATCACTTCCTGACACCAAAGACAAGATGCATGGTCCTACCCTCAAAGACCTTCCTTCATGGAGGAGCTTTTCTACAGTAAGTCTCCAGCAGGTGGCATCATTGCAATCATTACATACCACATGATTGGAAGTACAAGCAGAATTCAAGTCTGACCCACAACACTGATGGCTACAGTAGGGTCGCGCCTTTTTGAGTTTACTCTTGATTCTGCCAGTCCAAAAGCTAAAGGCCCTGAGTGGGACTTTGCTTTTTTCTTTCTCCTTTTTCAATGGCAGTTTTGAATCAATTAAGCAAGAATCTGTATCTGAACCCTCCTTCCTTTAAAAAAAAAAAAAAAGGGAAAAGGTGGGGGAGACATTTTGTCCCTCTGGAAAAGGTTTAATTTTTTAAGGAAAAAAGAGACCAATTAATCTGGCTCAAATTATTAGGTCTTTGAAGATAGAGGAGAACTTAATTTGTGCATGCTAAATTATCTTAAGAATCTTTGCCGTTATTGTTTTTCTGTCTGTCCTTGTAGAATGCTATTTGTGTTAAAATGTTCTATATATGCATGTGTGTGTCACTTGCTATTCAAGCTGAGTCCTTTATCTTGCACTCAGTTAGCAATCCTCTTTGCCACTCAAAGTAGAATTGGCAGAAAGATAATTTACACATAGAGGCAGTTAAAGAGACTATAGCTTTATATTATTTACCTATTTTTAAGAAATTTGTTAAAACTTTAGTCGAGAATTGATCTCTAATATTAGATAGTTTAAATCCAGGTTTTCATGAACCCCAAAATCAAGGTTAATCAGGTTCTTTTTAAATTTGAGGAACTATCTGGCTTCTCAGTCTTCAGTGTTTATCACCATGTAAAAATGAGTTTATTAATAATAATCTACTATTGATAATAATTGATAATATTAGGCTTCAGATAAATTGAGAATTTTACCATTTGGGAATAGTTCCAGTTGTAATTGAATTTATTTGTCCTATTTTAAGTGAAATATGTCTTCTAATAAGATGCGTAGGTTTTAAAGTTGTGGTTTATTTTGAGATTTGCATTAAGATAAAGTGTTTAAAAATTTGGATCTGGAAATTTGTTAAATGCATGATCTTAAAGCAAGTTACTTTAGTTTATCAGTTTGTAATGTGGAGATTTAATAATTATAGAGTTTTCTTTTGGGCTTGTAAATTGCTATAAGTGCAACTGTTAAAATAATATCAAATACTTGAGACTTTGTTTAGAAATGCAGTATTACTATGAATCCACAAAGAAGTGATCTCAAAGTCTGAGTTCAAGTTTCCCTTCTGGGATACTTCCCTATCTAGTTATAATGAATGTTTGACTCTGGGGAAAATAATTTGGCTTCTAGATGTTAATAGCAAGAACAAATATTAAAATTCTGAAAATTGGAGGTTTCCCTAACATGCCAGAGAAATTTGTTTCATTTAGCAGAGGTGCTGTTTCACAGTTTTTCCCAATAGCTCTGTTAAACAGTTATTACTGAAATAATTACACAAATTAATAACGGTGTGTTAGTTTAAAATATCTTTGTTTTTACTTTGTTAAACTTTTACTGTTTTCTTTTTTTCAAGCTTCACAGGTGTTTCAAGTTTTTCATACCCCTACCAATTCAAATATTATTATGCCTTTGAATGTTTAATAACTTTTAAATGGTAGATGCTTAAGTTTTATTTAAAAATAGGATATTCAACTAGAATTTGTTTTACTATCTGGTGTTTTTGTTAAAACATTAATGCTGTTTAACCTTTTTCTTTCCCTTAATATTCTATTTCATTCATAGGATTACAAACTTCTACAGCATTCATCTACCTTTTAAATGTGGTCCTAACTATTAATGGTATTTTTAGTCAAAACGTGTGAATTATTAGAGCCAACCTTAATGAAGTATTGTCTATTTTTCTTTTGCTGAAAGATATGATTACTGTTACAATTAATTTCTAACAAAAATGTAAAAAGTTTCACCTCCCTACTTTCTTGGCTGTGACTTTCACCAGATATATACAACTCTATTTAATTCTCTCCCCATAATGATATCCAGCTCTCCCTCTTTCTGAAAAGCTCTCTACTTTCCCCCATACCCTGGCAATTCCTGTCTTAATATGTTCTTCCCCACCCCAGGAAGGAGTCCCATCCTCCCATCCTCCCATCCTCCCTCTGGGCGTTTAAGTCTTCTGAAATTGGAAAGGTTCTTAGTGTTTCTCCAATCCAGATTCAGTTGGATCCCTCTAAACCTCTTCCTTGAGTCTCACAGTATTTCCTTTCCTGAGGCAATTAAGGGCATTAGGCTTCTCATTAAGGACTACCTATCCTCTAGTATTTTAGTTCCCTGCACTAGGTTCTGATCCTTCCTCTTTGGCTCATGTGATTGCTTGTCCAAAACCTGAGCAGGGAATGATCCTGTGATTCCTAGAACACCTGTGGTCCCTAATCCCTATACTCCTCTGAATATAATTCCCCATGATTCCACTATTTTTACCTTTGATTTCTCTAGTGTCTTTTTCAGGGGGTCCTTTGGTGTGAATTGCCAATTTTTACTTTTTTACTTTACCTTTACCTGGAAGGGCCTGCAGTACACTTGGACTGTTCTACTTCTGAGAGCCCCTCCTACTTTTCACACATTTTAAAAGCAGACCTTGCTGACCTTAAGTTTCCTATAAACTCTACCCTCTCCAGTATGTGGATGAGTTACTCCTTTGCTCCATGGATCTCCAGTTTTCAAAAGCTGACTCCATTTTTCTCACCTCGAAAGCTATAAAGTATCTTTTTCTCAGGTTTTAAGCTTTAAGAACATCTGATATTAGCCAATAGTCTCTGTCTTGAAGTATTAGAGGTCTCTACTATCCAAAACTGAAATGGAAAACCTGGATTATTCCTGGTGCATGATGGTTCCTGTGTCAAATGATGCTGGGTATGCTATCACCACCACAGAAGAGGTCATTGACCCCTTCCTTTGGCTTCTTCAGCACAATAGGCTGAATTTAAAGCCCTGACTTGAGCCTGTGAATTAGCAAAAGGAAACCTAATGAACATTCTTAAATGGATAGAAGGTATATATTTGGGATTTGGGGATGTTATGGAAATATAAAGGCTTCCTAATATCCTCTGGCAGTCCTACAGATCTAGAGATTGCTTGACTCCCTTTTGTTGCTAACAGCAGTGATTGTTAAAATGCCAGGACACTCCCATGAAGATTCTCCCCATGCCTGGGTTAATGCCCTTGGTGACCTGTATGCCAAGTAGGCTTCTCAGAAAACCCCAAACTCCAATCCCTATTAGTTTGCCTTCCTTTAATATTTGCTGGACCTGTCCCCAAATTAACATTGACCCCAGCAGAGCTTGCTGTAGTCCAAAAGACCATGTCCTATCCTATCCAAGACAGACTATGACTGGAAGAGTGTAAAAAAGAATAAACCCTGGGCTCTGGTAAGGGCCAAATGGATGCCCAATCCTCCCCAACTCTTTCCATTGACCCATGATGGAATACCTTCACTCTTTAAATCACTAGCATCCTGACAAACTGCTTAGTTTGGGCTGCAAATATTGGTGAGAAAAATTGAGATGAGCTGCACATGGCACTTATCTACCATGTGAAATTTGTCCTAAATATAATGCACGCAAGCCCCTAAAACCTCCCCCTAGGAAATTTCCTTTACCCCTTTTCAAATCTGGCAGATTGATTTTTAAGTTTGTATTAGTTATGATTTGCATGTTTTCCCAATTGGGAGAAGCTTTTCCTTGCAGGAAAGCTATTGCAACAGCTGTAGCCAAGTGCCTATTAGAAAAGATTTTTTCCACCTGGGGAATTCTAATGAAGTCCACAATGATAAAGATACTTCTTTTACTGGTTCAATTGTCTCCCAATTGTTAGCTTCCTGGCCAGTACTTTAACATTTACACTATGCTATCCATCCCTAACCCTCAGGTTTGATAAAACTTATAAATGGGATCATTAAGGTTCTGCCTGGAAAGCCATAGCCAAAAGCCCTTCTCCTAGTTGTTCTGACCCTTAGGGTACCCATTTGGTAAATATTCTCTTTCACCTTTTGAAATCATCACTGGGCATCCTATGCCACTGTTTTGTTTTTGTTTTTCACTCAACTGACTCCCTCTCCAACAAGGCCTCACTTCTGTCCTATTGTAAAGGGCTCACACAAACTCTTCATCACATTAATCATCTTGTCTCTCAGTCATTTTCTAGTGGCTCAACCTTAATTCAGTCTAACTTACAGTTAGAACCTGGAGACTGGGTCTATTAGAAAAGGATTCCCTACCGAGTGCAGCTGACCAACCCTGGCTGAAAAAAATTGACAGCTGGATCCACTTTTCACATCTGAAGAAGACTCTGACCCCTGAATGGATGGCCAGACACACTACCAACAACACTAAGCTTCATCTGACTAGGAAAAAGAAGCAGACAACATCAGTGTAGATGCCCAGACGTGGCCTGAGAATCCTATTTCAAGCCCCAACACTATTTTTGGTCATTGATGAATCCCAGAATTCATCTTGACCAAATGAAGGGAATCATAACTAAAAAATTTACCAAGAACTGATTCCCCACCGAGTCCCCCTACCCTGGCAGGTGAATTGTCTGGGGCTAACCAATCTTTTGTCAATTCCAGACTCTTGATCGACTTATGGACCTTCCCCCCAAAAAATAATCCCTGCCTTACTCCCTGGACTTTAAGTTAGTATGTAAAAACAGTCAACCTACACTAAGTAGTTTCTATCTAGAGTTAGTCGCATCTATACTTAATTCAGAAGCAGTTCTATTATTTCTTTTGCCAAAGGTTGATTTACATTAAGTAGTTTCTCTTCTGTTCTGTTACACCATAAAAACCCTGTCCTCGGTTCCCACCTCTGGACATTCCTAGCTTCTGAGCTTTGTGATACCATATTCCTCTGCCTCAATTAAAGACCTTATTTCTCCTACATTGATTGTTTCCTTAAATTCTAGGTTAACAAAAGATATCCTTGGACTTTGTCTCATGGGGAGAAGGCATGGCACAGAGGTGTGGCTCTCTGCGATACCATTCTCCTCCAGCAGGAGATGGAAGATACTTTTATAGATCACCCATGAGGTGATCATCTGACTGTGGAAAGTTCCCTTACTGGGGGAGAACCATCCCCCACTGGTGGTGACTGGGAGAAGTTGGGTGAGGGGAGGCACCAGATCCCTCAAGCCATCTCTCTCCCACTCATGTCACAGGGGGAGCAGCTATAACTAATCTTATCTCCCCAACGGGTGGGGAAGACTGGAATGAAATGTGGTGGTCCTGTAGCTAATTCAGTCCTGATCCCATGCCACTTATTTCTTTAGGTGTGTGTGTGTCCTTTGGTTTAGTTTCAAGGAGAAGGTTCCTTGATTTCCCCCAGAAAACTTCTGTTATACTATATGTGGTTGGTTTGTTTGTTTTTTGTCCTTTTGTCCAGTTCTGTGGGGTGTTTCTAAGAAAGAGATTTTGAAAAAAGATGGCTGTGATGGCTTTAGCCTAGGGCTAAATCTTAGGAGCAAGGCCTTAATGTTTAGTGAGATCAATTAAATGAGCCACTTAAAGATAATTCAGGTTTGGCTAAAGTTTGTAGTTTCTGTTTAACTTAAACCTAAAGAAATGTCTTTATTCCCTTAAATATTGGACATCAGGGTTTTTTGTTTTTGTTTTTGTTTTGGGTTTTTTTGAGATATTTTGATCAGGGCTTTTTTCTATCATATCCTTAAATGGACATTATAAATGCTGTTTGTTCGTTTGTTTTTTCCCCCTCTAAATAATTAATGTTGGTACAGGCTCTCTTGCCCAGGGTGACACAACTACTAAGTGTCAAGTGTCCGAGGCCGGATTTGAACTCAGGTCCTGCTGACTCCAGGATCCGTGCTCTATCCACTTCGCCACCTAGCTGCCCCCTGACATGACTTTTTAAACAAAATTTCAAAACTGTTAAGATCCGTCAAGGATTTCCTAGGGAACACATAAATTATGTAATTGAAAGATTAATCAAGAGAATCTCCCGGGTTTAACTTTGGAAAAATGGGGCTTTAGTAAGCCACCAGACAAAGTTTACAGGGGGCTAAGATCAAAATAGAGGATACCACCTGTCCTAAGCCACATTCTTTCCACATAGCAGTTTCTACTACAGGGGAAAGGAGGAATCTGATAATAGCTGGTTCCTAAGTGTAATAAAATTTATTATAGTTAAAAATATAATATATACTGCACTCTTTAAAAATATTTTGTATTGGAAGAGTTAAAAATCAGGAAATCCTATAATATTAAAAAGCTCTTGGGTAAAATACAGTACTAAATAATTAGAATTATAAATTAAGGTTTTACAGGATTTTCTTTGGAATATAGATTCATGTATAATTGAATTAATTCTGGTCCCATTTCTTAAGTGAAATTTATTATTTGTAATGTGTAAAAGTGCCTCATATAAGTTTAATAATTTAGTGTATTAGAGATATTTTTAGGATGTGAACTATAATTCTTTTGGGTTATGGATTTAATTGCAAAAAGACATGTAAATATGTTTTAAATTTAAAGATTTTTTTTATAAAAACAGAAGGTAGTAATAATGATTTTCTGTAAAATGGACATAGCACTGAATCCCCTATAATATCCTCATCTGTTTTTTTAAGATTTTAAGATCTAGCCACATGCTCAGTAAAGCACAGTGATTTGGTATTAATTAAGAGTTAGAAACTGCAAGAAAAAACCTTTTATTATTTGAAAAAAAATCAGTCTCTAAACACTGAGTAATGCTGTCCTAAGACCAGCTTTCAGGTTTGACTTCAGATTCCAACTAACAAGGATAGGTCATGTGATTCATTGAGTCCACCTACCTTTAGTGAGGCCATATTAAATCTAACGCTGCATAAATATTGGATATTGTAAAAGTAGTGGTTATTAGTTATTGTGATCATTATATAAAATCTCAAATATCTTCTTGTGCTATAGAAATCAAGAATTATTTAATTCCTGTAAAATGGGCCATGCCCTGTCAGATTTAGCCAACTTAGATTGTTAACTAAGCTATTAGGAGTTACTGTTTTAATCAGGTATTTGCATAGATACTTTTAAAAGGGCCAATTCATAATTTTAAAAAAAACAGCTTATAAAAGCTCCTTTGTAAATTTAAGTATTTTTTTGTTTTGTTTTTGTGTTTGTTTTGCAGGGCAATGAGGGTTAAGTGACTTGCCCAGGGTCACACAGCTAGTAAGTGTCAAGTGTCTGAGGCCAAATTTGAACTCAGGTCCTCCTGAATCCAAGGCGGGTACTTTATCCACTGTACCACCTAGCTACCCCTAAATTTAAGTATTCTTAATATCATCTATTCATAAATTCTTATAATCCCTGTACATATTTCAAGCCTGCTTCTGAAGTAAAGTAAATATCATCTAAGGTTTTAGTCTATCATTTATGGATTATATATAATATATATGTATATATATAAATAATATATTAGAAATTAATAAATGTTTTTATTTCTACTTTTGGGTTCCAATTATGTAATTTAAATTTCTAAATATGGGTTCTAATCTGTCCCCCCAGTTTTGGGGGGAAACTGACTAAAATCACTGATAAACAAGTTTAGGTTTTTTAAGGGTTTATTGAAAGATAGTAAAAGAAAGAGAAAGGTTGAGAACAGATTTCCTATAACCTGGAGATCCTAAACTTCCTAAGCTCCCACTTCTGAAGTCAAGTGCCACCAGGCCGATCTCTGGACAGCATCTGCTTCCTCCTTTCTGTTCCCCTCCTAGAAATGGGAGGTTCTTCAAGCTGATTGGTTCACTGGGCCTTTAGGTGGTCAAAGTTCAAAGTTGATAGCTTCTAAAAACAATTACTTTCTTAAGTACCAGCCAGATGTGCTTACAATCTAGTAAGCAGTCAACAGTCAGTTGCCTTATCCAATTCAATCAGTTTAACTCAGTTTCCAGGTGGGCCCCTGAATATCTGCTATATCTCATCTGTCACATTCTGTTATCTTGGCACAATTATTATCCCTCTTTTCCTCCCTCCCCTCCCACCTCTCTGAGGCAGCAAACCAACTGTGTAATTTAAGATTCTAAATGTGGATTCTAATGTGTTCCCCCAGTTTGGGGGAAACTGACTAAAAATCACTGATAAAACGAGTTTAGGTTTTTAAGGGTTTATTGGAAAATAGAAAGAAAAAGATTGAGAACAGAATTCTAACAGCCTGGCATTCCTATCTTTCCTCAAATTTCCTGTGAAGTCCTCTGCCGCCACCACCATCAAGTCCGGAAGCCAAAAAGGCCAGCGCTCTCTGCGCAGGCTCCCTTTCCTCCTTCCTGTCTCCTCCCAGATCATAGGAGGCTCCTCCAGTTGATTGGCTGGTAGACTTGATAGACAGCACCCATGAGCAAGCGTCATTTCCTGACACCAAGGAAAAGCCACAATGCCTCTGAGGCATTTTCCTCATGGTGGAGCTCTCCACAGCAAGTCTCCAGTAGGTGGCGTCATTCCAATCATTACAGTCCCCCCTGTTGTTCCTCAAGAAACAAAATGTTTCCTTGACGGAACAGTAAAAAGAATATAATAACTATTGCTAACTAATAATATGTGAACAATAATATAGAAAAGGAAGAGAGGAAAGTTTTGTCCAGAGGGGCGATTTTTTTTTTTTGTCCTCATGAACCGACGCTTTGACATTAGTCTTGCAAAGGGAGGGCCTCTGCAGAGGGTACATGTTACAGATGATGTATATTATAACAGAAAGGAGATAGTAAAAACTAACAAAGCAAAACAGTTCATATAAAGTCTCTGAGTTCTCTTGTCTTCTTGAAGTGGTAAGATGTCATCAGGAGGAAACTGGATTCTGGTCTGGAAAACTGGATTCTGGACTCTGGTCTGGAAAGCTGGATTCTCTTCTTTAACTGTTTGAATTGCTGTATTTTTACTAAACCTTAGCATAGCATTGTCAATGATCAAATTAATAAATTCCATTACATTCCTTCCTTTATATGGTTAGACTTGTAATAGAGGGTTGAGGTAGTTATGCAATGTGTAACACTTTTTACCACCATGTGTCTGGATCAAAGCCAAATTTAGTATGTGTTCATGACACCTGAAAATGTTATGGAAAAGTTATCATACCATATCTCATGGTTCCGAGACAGCCAGTGATTGTGCTAGGCCACAGGTGAGTTCAACTGAGTGAGATAAAAAGATAATTAAGTTCAGTTAAATTAGGTTAAATTAGGAGGGAGAGAGGATGAATACTGGACTGTGCCTAGTAATTGTGCTCTACATAGTCACCATCATAAGCAAACCATGGACTTACGTATACCTGTCTCTCCTTTTGTTGCACATATATTCTCTACGGGGCCTGCATCAGAGTTCACAGCAAATTAGTCTCTGAAATGATGTTTCCATACTTCCAAAATCTCATTAATTTCACCAAAGACAGTATGATGGTAAAAATGCGTGCTATGCTGCATAACTGAGAATATATTAGTGATATATACAATAATTCCAAACCATACCCAGAGTATAATGACATATAAATAATAAACGAATGTAAATAGCTGATTACATTAGACATTATCACATAATCTTCTTTTAGCTAGTAAACCACATCATCTTATACATGAATTCTCTAGTATAACAGTAGCAGATACTTAAAGTGGTGATTAATTTTTCAAAAAGAAATAAGATTTCAATATTCAATGTTTTCAGTGAGGTATCAAGCAATAGGGTTCAATAACCCTTTCTGGTCTTTTTAGTTAAACAGAACAACATAAAAGAGAAAGGAGAAAAAATAAATAAATAAAACAAAACTCATTAGAACTCATGGTTCTCTCAAAAAGAAAGAGTAAAAAAAAAGAATTCTGGTAGCTTCTGAGGCCCGATAGCCTCACCCACAGCATATACTTAAAATGTCTTTGAATAATCACTTAGTTTATAAAATTTAGTTTTAAAGAAAAGCAAAAGAAACAAAAGTCAAGAAACAAAGCAAAACCAAAAATAAAAAACAAAAGATTCGCTAAGCACCCTTTTGTGCTCTTAAAGAACTTAAAGGTGTGGTGAATTCCAGGTTTTTTTAGTGCCTTTCAAAAGTCAAAACAAAAGAATTTTAAAAAAATAGTTGAGGTGGGCCAGAAAACTAGGCCATGTGCTTCAGTGCTTTTGCCTGTAGAAGGAAATGCTTGTTAAATTATAAGGTATTTAAGCTGCTAGAGTTTGGGGTATGCCACATTGTTTTAACTGGTTCCCCAATTCTCTGCAAGCCAAAGTGGCAGGGGTTTCTGAATTGTCATTGATCTTTCTAATGCTGTCATAATGTTCTTTATGGTAGAAAATGTGGAGTTCTCTAGCATCAGTTTTGTCTGTGCCACTGATTTTCAATAAAGGCTGATTTAATTGATGAACCACAACATTCAGCTGATGCTGCTTAGCAAATGCTACAATTGTATCATTTCCTCCCCACTTTCCAAATTTCTTTAATTCATCAACATATTCTTCAAAAGGGGAGTCATTTACTATAAAAGACTCAAACTCTTGTCTATGGTTAATCATATAAGAAGCAGCTTCTTGTCTGTGTCTGAGATGATTTCTACAGTGACCTTCTAGCTGGTCTGCTAAAGCCCTAAAAAGGCAATTTCCGTCTCCTGATACTTTACGAAGACTGAGTCCCAAAGCATTTAACTGATCAGTGGGATTATCAAATGGGAACTGCCTATTTCCTCTGAACTCTCTTTGCTCTTTAAGAGTTGCTATCGTTAGGGTTTTTAGCTTTTTAGCGTCTACCTCAGGTCTATCTGAAATCTCTTCACCTATGAATGGTGCAGGCTTTACATGAGAGCAATGAATCCATGAGTCTTTTTCACCAATTTTAATGGCAGTAGGAGTTGTCAATAATACCTGAAAAGGTCCTTCCCAGGCAGGTTGGGTTCCACTGGTTCTCTGAAAATTCTTTACATATATTTTATCTCCTGGGTTGAAGTTATGCAATGAAAAGTCTAATGGGCCTGCCTGGACCACAGCTCCTGCCTCATGGAGTTCACGTAGCCTGGTCTGTAATTCCTGTATATAGGAGGCAACAGAAGTATCACCTCCCACCAGTGATGTATAAACTGGGGAAAAAGTTTTAGCTTGGATAGGAGGGTGACCAAAAAGCATTTCATAAGGAGATATATGAAGTTCTCCCCTTGGTCTACTTCGTAGATAGAATAATGCCAATGGTAGAACATCAGGCCATTTCAAATGGGTTTCAGTACATAATTTGCCAATCATGCTCTTAAGCTCTTTATTCATACGTTCAACTTGGCCTGAACTTTGTGGATGGTAGGGCGTGTGGAATTTTGGAGTCACTCCCAAGAAAGAGTAGATTTGGGATAAAATCGAATCAGTGAAATGTGTGCCTTTGTCAGAATCGATGCGGGCTGGTGGGCCAAAACGAGGTACTATCTCTTTAAGAAGAATTTTGGCAACAAAGGCAGCTGTGGCTCGGGGGCTGGGAAAGGCCTCCACCCACCGAGTGAGCTGATCAACTATAACAAGGCAAAATTTATAATGTCCTGCTTTTGGCATAGTAATATAATCAATTTGTAAGTGCTCAAAAGGTATATATGCTAGGGGACGCCCTCCATAAGCTTTGGCCTTAAAAGCATACTGATTATAAGACTGACATTTGGAACAGCCCGAGCAGATTCGAGATGCTGTATTAGTCACACCTGGTGCTATCCAGGTTCTCTTAATAGAGTCTACAATGCCTTGTGTACCAAAATGGCCTTTTCTGTGAACAGAGAGGCATACCTGGTGGTAGAATTTCCGGGGAAGAAATGGCTTACCTTCTGGAGACACCCAGATGCCATTGATCTGTTTCGCCTTAAATTTCTTTTTCCACTTTTCTACTTCAGAATCGTCATAGGTTAGGTTGGAAGGAATATCCTCAGAAGGTGAAAGGTTAAATACATGTTCAGGAGCTTCTAATGCAGCAAGCTTGGCTGCAGAATCGACTCGTGCATTTCCCTTGGAAACAGGATCACTATTCCCTGTGTGGGCAGGGCAATGTACAACAGCTAGGGAAGAAGGCAGTTTCAGGGCATCTAAGAGGTCCTTGATAAGGTCCCCATTGGCAATAGCCTTGCCCGAGGATATTAGAAAGCCTCGTTGACGCCAAATCATACCAATAAAGTGGCATATGCCAAAGCCATATTTCGAGTCAGTAAAAATAGTGGCACTCTTACCTTTGGCTATATTACAGGCCTGTGTAAGAGCCACAAGTTCAGCAGCCTGTGTACTAAAATGGCAAGGCAGAGAAGCTGCCCAGAGGGTGTCATAATCAGAAACTACAGCAGCTCCAGTAAAACGGGTTCCCTCTCTCATAAATGAGGAACCATCTGTATAGAGGACAAGATCAGGATTTTCTAAAGGTGTATCAAAAAGATCATCACGGGGTTTTTCAGCCATATCAACTAAAGAAGCAGAGTCATGCAACGGTTCCCCCGAGAATGGTAAATTAGGGAGTAGTGTTGCTGGATTAAGAACTGTGCAGCGTTTTAAAGTGATATTCTCATTACCTAACAGGGTTATTTCATACTTAGCCAGCCTTTGATCTGAAAAGGCTTGTGTCCTGTGACATAGTAAGAGAGCCTCCACTTCGTGAGGGCATTGCACAGTTAGAGGGTTACCTAGGACCAAATCAGAGGCTTTTTCTACCAAAAGGGCTGTGGCCGCCACTGCTCTAAGGCAAGGTGGCGCTCCAGCCGCTACAGGGTCCAGCTGAATTGAATAGTAGGCTATAGGGCATTGGTTAGGCCCCAGTGACTGAGTCAGGACTCCAGAAGCCACCCCCCTTTGTTCATGCACAAAGAGAGTGAAAGGCTTACTATAATCTGGTAGTCCTAGGGCAGGTGCTGATAACAAGGCCCGTTTTAATTCTTTTATGGCTGAGAGATGCTAGGGATCCAACTGTAAAATGTCTGGAACAGAACTTTTTGTAAGAGCTATGAGAGGTTTAGTAATTTCACCAAAAGAGGGTATCCATTGTCTACAGTACCCAGCTGCTCCCAGAATGGCTCTTAATTGCTTCTTAGTAGAGGGGGCAGAAAGTTGTTGAATGGCCTGGACTCTCTTAGAAGAGACAGAGCGAGTTCCAGCAGCCAAAATAAATCCTAAATATTCTACCTGGGGCAAACACCATTGTACCTTTGTCTTGGAAACCTTGTGTCCTCTCTTGTGCAGCTCCAGCAGTAAGTGACGGCTATCTTCCTGACAAATTTCAGCATTAGGAGAGGCCAAAAGTAAGTCATCTACATATTGTACTAGTGTGGAGCCTTTAAAGGTAATAGAGGCCAGATCCTGCTGTAAAATTTGGGAAAATAATGTAGGACTGTCTACAAATCCCTGTGGGAGTCTAGTCCAGGTCCACTGTCTATTTTTCCAGGTAAAAGCAAATAAATATTGGAAGTCCTCATGTACTGGTATGGAGAAAAAGGCAGAGCAGAGGTCTACCACTGTGAAACATGTAGATTCATAGGGAATGGAAGAAAGTATGGTAGAAGGGGAAGCCAATATAGCATGTCTAGGGATAACATAATTATTAATTGCTCTAAGATCTTGCACAAAACGATAAACAGGTTTACCATCTGGCCCAGGCTTGGGTTTTTTAACTGGCAAAATGGGAGTATTGCATGGAGAGTGATGACATGGAATAATAATACCCTGGCTTTTCAAAGCCTCAATTATAGGTGTGATCCCTTCTATTGCTTCCCTAGACAATGGATACTGTGGAATGGAGGGGGGTGGTCCCCCCTTAACTTTAAAGGTAACAGGTATGGCAGACTTAAGGAGCCCCACCTCATCAGGGGATGAGGCCCATAAAGACTCAGGAATGTCAGAGGGGATTTTGGATACCTCCCCTGCTGTTCCTTGAGCTTCTGTAAGTAAAATTGGTAATAAATGAACAGTATCCTCTGGCAATTGTAGGGAGACAGCCCCATCTGGAGCACAAGATATGGTTGCTCTAAGCTTACAAAGGAGATCACGACCTAATAAATTTACAGGGGCATCAGGCATGAGTAAAAATGAATGTTCTACTGTTAAGGGCCCCATAGATACCATGCGAGGATTCAATTTTGCCACTCTCTGGCTCTTTCCTGAGACTCCTACTACATTTAAAAATCCTACAGGTCTACACCCAGCATCTGGTTTGTTTATTAATACTGATTTAGAAGCTCCTGTGTCTAGTAAACAGTCATAATACGGGTCACATGAGGTTCATTACTCTGGGGAGGTGAATGAATTGGCACAAGTGCATTCAAAAAATCCAGATCTGGGAATATGTTGCTTTCATTATCTTTGTTCCATTCCTCCCCTTCCTCTTGTCAATCATGTGCCCCCCTTTGAGGGAGTCCATGGTTACCCTGATTCTGGTTCTGTCCTTCTGTTCCTCCCTGATAGGGTCTACGGTTATCCTGATACTGTCTCCTTGTATCCCCCTGAAAAGATTTATATCCATTTTGATTCTGCCTGTAATAAGGGTTATAATTACTCCGGTTGTTTCCTTTCTGATAAAAGTTTCCAAAATTATTTCAATTTCCCCCAAAGAATTCCTCAAGGCTTTCGGTCATTGTCCTCTTAAGGTCTTGTTTTCCAGTTCTACATTCCCTCAAGAAGTGTCCTTGTTTTTTACAGTACTCACAAAATTTAGGGGGTTGATAACGATTTTCAATTTTCCAGTTTCTCTGCCCTGTTGTTTCCTGTACTGGAGCTAAAATGTCCTGTCTGTTCCTTTCTTCTCTCTCATTTCCTTCGTAAATATATGTTGCTATTTCTTTAAGTCTGTCAGGACTCAAACTATTCCACCCAGGACATTGCTTTTTAAAATATTTCCGAATTTCTGGTAATGACTGGTTTACAAAATGAGAGCAGATAATATGGGCGTCTCTACTGTCTAATGGGTCTAGTCTAGCATATTGCCTGGCATACTTACACAGCCTGTCATAAAATCTATTAGGTCTCTCATCAGGTCCCTGAACTATATCTATAAATTTTTGCCAGTTATCAGTCTTTCTAATACAGGATTCCATTGCCTTCAGCAATGTTTCCCTTGCATCTTTCAACATATCAAAATGCTCAGGGTTATTGGGGTCCCAGTCAGGGTCTTGAATAGGCCACCCCATATCAACCTTTCCCGTGGCTTCCAGGCTGTTTGCTGCAGCTACTATATCTGCTCTTTCTCCTGGGGACAATATTATTTCCATAAGGTCAGTAACATCATTCCAAGTGGGCTGATATGCTCTAAAAATTGCTCTAAACTGCCTGATAACTGCTGTGGGATCTTCATCAAATTTAGGAGTGCTTTGTCCCCATAAAGCCAAATCCTTGGGTGTAAAAGGTGTGTATTGTCTGAGCTTACGTATAGTACCTTTTTGACCATGGGCGAGGATCTCTTGAAGGGGAAAAATTTTTACTTTCTCTGTCTCCTCTACAGGGGAATCATTTCTTTCTTCCTTTATTTGTTTGTTTGGCATGGAGGAAGTAGAGGGTGAGGGAATAAGAGTTGGGTCATTTGGAATTTCAGTCTGAATGGCCTTGGATTTAGTTGTTCTGTTGGGCGTTTCGGTTAGGCAGGCCATGTCTGTCTGCCAGTCTATCGTTTCAGTTTGGGTGGCAGACTCAGATGTAAACTGGGGCCTGGATTTTCCTCGTTTTATATTTTTAGTATGATAATTTTCACTTGCTCTGGCCCAGATTTTCCAATAACGTAAATGTTCAGGTGGACATCTACTTAGGGTTCTTTGCAAATGCCTCAATGTTTGGGGATCAAATGACCCATATTTGGGCCATTCTTCCTGTAATTCCTCATGCCACATAAAACACAGTCTGATAAGCTCTCCTCTGGTCATGGTTGTATTTAGTCTAAGTTTTCCCTCATTCCAATCCATAAGTAGCTTTCCTAATGGGGAATCCCAGGGAATCATCTTTATTCTAACATTATCTAGGACATGCCAAATTCTCCATACCACACCAAAAAGCCCCACAAAACCACAAAGAGTAATAAAAATATATTCAAGTTCAAGCTGGCCAACATCTTTGATTAGTGAAGGTAAAGCTAGAAAAGGGGTACTTGGGGTGTTTAAAAGATCCATTTGAAATTTAAAATAGCCTATACTTGGTAGTTCTTTCCAATTTAAGGGGACAAGGGAGGGGAAATCTTACCCAATCAGAAGATCAGAAGATGAATGTTCGGTTTTCCTCTTCGTGGTCAGCCAAACTGTGTAATTTAAGATTCTAAATGTGGATTCTAATGTGTTCCCCCAGTTTGGGGGAAACTGACTAAAAATCACTGATAAAACGAGTTTAGGTTTTTAAGGGTTTATTGGAAAATAGAAAGAAAAAGATTGAGAACAGAATTCTAACAGCCTGGCATTCCTATCTTTCCTCAAATTTCCTGTGAAGTCCTCTGCCGCCACCACCATCAAGTCCGGAAGCCAAAAAGGCCAGCGCTCTCTGCGCAGGCTCCCTTTCCTCCTTCCTGTCTCCTCCCAGACCATAGGAGGCTCCTCCAGTTGATTGGCTGGTAGACTTGATAGACAGCACCCATGAGCAAGCGTCATTTCCTGACGCCAAGGAAAAGCCACAATGCCTCTGAGGCATTTTCCTCATGGTGGAGCTCTCCACAGCAAGTCTCCAGTAGGTGGCGTCATTCCAATCATTACACATCAGATATGGGTTATACATGTGTGATTATGTCAAACATTAGCATATTTGTCATTTTTGTATAAGAAAACTTGATTAAAAGAAAAAAATGAAAGAAAGTGAAAATAGCATGTTTCAGTCTGTGTTGAATATCAGTTTTTTCTTTGGAGGTGGATAGTATGTTTCATCAATAGTCCTTTGGAATTGTCTTAGATCATTGTATTTCTGAAAATAGTCAAATCATTCACAGTTCTTCAACAAACAATATTGCTGTCTCTCTGTACAACGTTCTCTTGGTTCTGCTCACTTCACAATACATCATTTCATACATGTCTTTCCAGGTCTTTCTAAAGTCATCCTATTTGTCGTTTCTTATAGCACAATAATATTCCATCACCATCATATATCACAGCTTATTTAGCCATTCCCCAAATTGATGGGCATTCCTTTGATTTCCAGTTCTTAGCCACCATTAAAAGAGCTGCTACGGATATTTTTGCACAAATTGTTCTTTTTCTCTCTTTGGGGATGTCTCTGGGATATAAACCTAGCAGTGGTATTGCTGGACCAAAGGGTTTGCACAGTTCTATGGCCCTTTGGGTGTAGTTCCACATTGCTCTCCAGAATGGTTGAAACTTTTCACAACTCCACCAAGAGTGGATTAGTGCTTAGCTTTCCCACATTCCGTCCAAAATCCAATATATTCCCGTTTTTGTTATATTTGTTTTATTTGCCATTCTGATAAGTGTGAGGTGATACCTCAGAGTTGTTTTAATTTGCATTTCTTGGAACAAGAATGATCTAGAACATTTTTTTCAAAGGATTATAGAGGGCTTAGATTTTTGGGTTTTTTTGGATGAAAACTGCCTTTCCATATCCTTTGACCATTTATCAATTCTGGAATAACTTGTATTTTTTTATAAATTTGTCTCAGCTCTCTATATATTTGAGAAATGAGGCCTTTATCAAAGATATTTGTTTCAAAAATTCATTCCATTTTCTCCTACCCTTGTAATCTTGATTACATTAGTTTTGTTTGTGCAAAAGCTAATTAATTTTATATAATCAAACCGATCTATTTTGCATTTAATTTTATTCTCTATATCTTCTTTGGTCCTAAATTGTTTCTTCCCCTGCCCATAAATCTGACAGATAAATGATTCCATACTCTCTTAATTTGCTTATGGTATCATCCTTTATGTCTAAATCATGTACCCATTTTGACCTTATTTTAGTAGATTTTTTTTTTTTTTTGCAGGGCAATGGGGGTTACGTAACTTGCCCAGGGTCACACAGCTAATAAGTGTCAAGGGTCTGAGGCCGGATTTGAACTCAGGTCCTCCTGAATCCAGGGCTGGTGCTTTATCCACTGTGCCACCTAGCTGCCCTTGACCTTATTTTAGTATACCGTGTGAGGTGTTGGTCTAAACCTAGTTTCTCCCATACTGTTTTCCAGTTTTCCCAACAGTTTTTGTCAAATAATGAGTTTTTGTTCCAAACGCTTGGATCTTTGGGTTTATCATATACTAGATTACTATAGTCACTTACTATAGTGTACCTTCTATCTATTCTATTCCACTGATCTTCCTCTCTATTTCTTAGACAATACCAGATGGTTTTGATAATTACAACTTTATAAAACAGTTTGAGATATGGTACTGCTAGACCAACTGTTTCAGTATTTTTTTTTTATTGATTCCCATGATATCCTTGAACTTTTGTCTTTCCAGATGAATTTTGTTAGTATTTTTTCGAGCTCTATAAAATATTTTTGGTAGTTTGATTATATTCATCTTTGAAGCAACTTATTTAATAAACCCCACTGTTCTTAAAGGATTATTTTTGCTTTAAGGGCTAAATATGAAATTCCTTTAGAGAGGGATATATGTATAAATGCTCATCATTTTGAAGGGGTTTAAACAAATTTTGATATATTCACTATCTATATGGGATTCAGGAATATAATTAGTTTTCTTTATTTCTAGCAATATAATTAAAGACAAAAGGGAAAAAAAGATAAAATTTTTTAAAGTATAGTTTAATTGGGTATTTTCTTTTTTGGTTTAGAAGAAATTGAATTCCTCCCCATTGCAAATACCTTTTGATGAAAGTGGGGTAGTAACTAAGAACTTATTTTGTCATAATACTTTTAGTATCTATTAAGGTTAAAAATAATTCACACCAAATTAATCTTGACAAATTCCAATTTTACAGATTTTTTTTTCTTTTAGGTTGAATAATAGATCTGTCATTCTAGTTTCCAACTAATTTACTTCATGAAAGTTTACCAGTTTTTCCTTTAAAAGTCAGGATAGATTTTAAGCTGTTTTTAAGAAGGGAACATGCTTTTGGGATCTATGTTTAAATAAAAGATATTTTATGTGGTTTTTAAAAGGCATATTACATTTTATTTGGAAGATAATATATTGCAATCATTATATATCTGTCCCTGGGAATAAGGCAAGGAAATACCTTGGGAATGGTTAGACATCTCCATGCTACAAAAAGCTGTCCATCTATTATTAGGATAAACAAAGTGAAGACTTGCCATTGCAATACTGAATCTATTACTTATTGAATTAATAGCAAAGCATCTGAATTACTGTAATCTAGAAGTAGGAAAGATCTTGCTATTTTTATTTGAATTTTTTGGCTTAAGAACTGGCTAAATTGGTGCTTAAAAGTTGTCAAATGTGTAAAATAGAATTCCTGAAGTATCTCATTCTTTTATGTCACCCTAATGGAAATTTCATTTTATCTATGCTTTTGACATAATCTGGAATCAGAACATGTGTCAAAATATCTCCAAACTAAGTTGAGTCACCATAAAGATTCCCATTGTTTAAATGGATTTTCCAGCAAGTTTCTCTAATAAAATTCTCATTTCTCAAATATATAAAGAACTGAGTCAAATTAATAGGAATACAAGTCATTCACCAATTGATAAATGATTAAACGATATGGACAGACAGTTTTCAGAAGAAAAAACTAAGCTAGTTACAATCATATAAAAATTCTCTAAATCACGTTTGATTAGAGATGCAAATTAAAACTATCAGATTAGCTAATATGAAAGAAAAGAAAAAATGATAAATGTTGGAGGGATTACAGAAAATAGGGACAGTAATGCACAATTAGTTGAATTGTGAACTAATCCAACCTTTATGGACAGCAATTTGGAACTATGCCCAAAGTATTATAAAACTGTGCATACCCTTCTACCTAGCAATATGACTACTAGCTAGGTCTGTACCCCAAAGAGGTAAAAGAAAAAGGAAAAGAACCTATTAGTACAAAAATATTTATAAGAGCTCTTTTGGGGTGGCAAAAAATCAGATATTAAATGGATTCCATCCACTGAGGAATAGATAAACATGTTGTGGTATTTGATTGTGGTGGAATATTATTTGTTCTATAAGCAATGACAAACAGGACACTGCCAGAAAAACTTGGGAAGACTTATGTGACCTAATGTAATATAAAGTGAGGAAAAGCAGTAGGACATTGTTCACAGTTAACAGTTATATTGTATGATGATCAACTATTAATGACTTAGCTATTTTCAACAATTCAATGATCTAAAACAATTCCAAAGGAAACATGATGAAAAATGCTATCAATCTCCAGAAAAAAAAGAAATGATGGCATATGAGTGCCAGTTGAAGCATACTTTCTAAACTTTCTTATTCTTGTTTTTGTTTGTTTGAATTTACATTTTGCAACCTGGCTAATCTAGAAATATGATTGCATGACTATACACATATAAACTATTTCAAATTGCTTGCCTTCTGTAGGAGAGGGGAAGAAGAGGGAGGGAGGAAGACAATTTAGAACTCAAAATTTAAGAAAAAGAATGTCAAAAATTTTGATTACATGTAATTGAGAAGGAATAAAATTTAAGTTAAATTTCAAAAAATGTCTTCCTTGGAAAAGCTCTTCCTTGTGCATCTATTTTGTGAGATAACTTTTCCATTTTGCTTTACCTTTCCCCCTTCTCCCAGTGCATCCCTCTTTCTTACCCTTCCATTTTTTTCAGATCATCTCTACCTAATCCACTTACTCCTATGTCTTTTGTATTTATAAATAAAGTCTTTGTAACTCCCCTATTTATAATCAAAGTTTTTTTTTAGGAATTATATTTGTTATCTTCTCATATAGTAAGGTAAACACTTTAAATTTATCGAGTCTCTTGTGCTTTCTCTTTTATATTTACCTTTTCATGCTTCTCTTCAGTTCTGTATATGCTTCACTTGAGTCCTGTATTTGGAAATCAAGTTTTCTATTGAGCTCTGGTATTTCATCAGGAATGATTGAAAATCCTTTCTTTCCTTAAATGTCCATTTTCCCCCAAAAGGATTATACTCAGTTTTGCTTGATAAATATTCTTTGTTGTAAGCCGAGTTCCTTTGTCTTCTGGAATACTACATTTTAAGCTTTCTACTCATTTAACATGGTAGTCACTAAATCTTATGTGATGCTGACTGTAGCTCTATGACATTTAAATAGTTTCTTTCTCATCATATGAAGTATTTGCTCTTTGATGTGTGAGTTCTTCAACTAGGGTATAGTATTGATGGGAGTTTTAATTTTAAGATCTCTTATAGGGGATGATCAATGGATTCTTTTAATTTCTATTTTACCCTCTTGTTCAAGGATATAGGAACAGATTCCCTTGATAGTTTCTTAAAATAAGCTGTCTATGCTATGGTTTTGATCATGGCTTTAAGGTAGTTCAATAATTGTAAAATTATCTCTCCTGGATCTATTTTGTATGTCAGTTGTTTTTCCATTGAGACAGTTCACATTTTGTTCTATTTTTTTCATTATTTTGACTTTTTTTTTAATGTTTTCATAATGTCTTATGGAATCATTAGCTTCCAGTTGCCCAATTCTAATTTTTAAGTAATTATTTTCATAAGTGAATTTTCATTTACCTAATTCTGCTTTTTAAGGAGTTATTTTCATCAGTGACATGTTGTACCCTTTTTCCATTTAGCCAATTCTGTTTTTAAGGTGTTATCTTCTTCGGTGTTTTTGTGTCTTTTTTTAAATAAGCTATTAATATTATCTTTTCATAATTTTTAATCACATTCATTTATTTTCCCAATTTTTCTCCACTACTCTTATTTGATTTTTAAAATCATTTTTAGCTCTCAAAGGAATTCTTGTTGGGTTTGTGTCCAATTTTCATTTGTTTTTTCCTTTGAGGCTTGGCTTATAGCTCTTTTGACTTTGTTGCCTTTTGAGAATGTGTCTTGTTCTTTCTTGTGACTATAGTAGCTTTTTTATGGTTGGGTGCTTTTTGTCTTATTTTCTCATTCTTCTAATCTATTCTTTTACTTCGATCATTATATTAAAATTGGATTCTTTTCTCTAGGTAGGGTTGGGGGGTATTATTCATAGCTTCAGGATTTTTTTGTACTGCTATTTTCAGAGCTGGTTCTTGGGGTTCAGGGAGAGTTATGATGTGCACTCTCTTGTGACTAGAAGTGATACTGCTTTTCAGGGCTCAACAATACTGTTCCTCAGGACCCATGTTCCACTGGGACAGCTAATCCTCCTCTATACCCTGGAACTGTGACCTGGAAGTAGGTATAACAATGGGATTTCCAAAAAGTTTCCTGTCTTTTATCCAATGAGACTTTCTTTCTGAGTAGTTGCCTGATACCCTGACTATTTCTGATTGTGAACTCTTGAAGCTTCTGCTGTTGTTATGACCTCCAAGGCTCATAACTGGCATTATTAACATATGTGCTCTGTACCAGCCCCCAACACAGTGTCACAAACTTCTTCTGACCTCAAAAGTTATTTAGGGCTGGGAAAAAAAAATATTTCTCTCCAACCTTCAGCTGGCTATTTCACTCTGGAATTTGATTTGAGGTGCTATTTCAAGGTTTTCAGAGTAATGTTGAGGGAGCTCAATTGTTTCCTCTACTTGGCTATCTCCTCTACAACCTTGGTATTCAATAGTCATCTTTTGATTGAACTCCTCTAGTAAGAAACCCACTGTAACCTAAGGCAAACCTTCTATTTGTTAAATCCCAAAATAAATTGGAAATTTATTGGACAAATTCAATCCTAAATAAGTTTTGGATCAAAAAATACATAATAAAATAAATAATAATAATTTCATTAGCTATAATGACCACAATGAAAACAACAAAAAATTTTTGGAATACAGCCAAAGTAGTACTTCAGGGAAATTTTATACATTTACATCAATAAAAGAATGAAAGATCAGATCAACAAATTAGGAATACAACTAAAGGTTTAGAAAGAAGAACCCCTTTCTAATTAAACCCCAAAATAAAAATCCCCCAAATCAAAGGAGACATTAACAAAATTGAAAATAAAAATTGAACTAATAAATAAAACTCATAGCAGTTTTTTTCCAAAATAAAATAATATAAGAGATAAATAAATGACTATTTTGATTTTTAAAAGAAGAAAACAAAATTATCAGTATCAAAAAAGATACATTGACAACCAAGGAAGATAAAACAAAATAATTATTAGGGGGTATTTTGCAAAATTATAAGCTAATAATACTGCCAATCTAAGTGAGAATAAAGTTAATAAGGATTTTAATAAAGCATAATATCTCTATGATTAACTAAGCCAACAGTCTATATCCAAGGACCTTCAGTGAGAAACAGAGGAGACATATATAGAGGTTTGGCATAACAGTATGGATATGACATACATGCCTGAAAGGGCACCTTAATTATGGTATTAAATCCTTGTGTAATCACAGTTTTATCTAACTTTGTAGACTTTCAATACATTCATTAGAATGCATGTAACCATAAACATTTTCAGAGATTCGGGTTCCTCATATATAAAATGGGAACAGTAATATTTTCACTGAAAGCTTTATCATGTTTTGGGGGTAAATCCCTCTATAACAGCAAAGCATTACATGTGTGAGCGTTATGCTTCAAATCATTGCTATTCCTTTTTCCAATGTTCTAGATTCTTCTTAGATGCTTCCTTGCATAATGGTTTCATGAATCCCTTTTATATTAAAAACTATATATTATAGGAGCTAGAAGTGATAGAAATTATCAAGTTTGATTTCCACACTTTCCATGATGACTAATTGAGCTTGATTTTCTCAAAGACGTAAGATACCATGAGGGGTGAGGAGGAGTACTATTATGATTGTCCATGTCTGGGTGACATACACCACTTTGTGGCATGTAGAGTTGATGAGGCCAGTTCAGGTTGTAACAGGACAATGTTTTCTGACCTGAAAAAATTTGGTGGCTTCAAAAATTTTCCTAAGGCAACTTCCACTCCTAACATCTACTTTCAGTAGGAGGTAGAGGCCAAAAATAGAAACAATTCCTCAAGGGGCCCCTGCTACAATGTAAGCCTAGTACTGAATCAGCCTATGTATTCATAAACAATAATCCCAAGTAATGCAGCTGTATCTTAGATCTCCATTCTTGTAGTAGCAGCAGAACCAATAAAGTGCTTGTTTCTGCTAAATGAGGCTGCAGCCAGGGTCAGTTTTGCAGATGACAGATGTGCACCATCAGCTATCCAGCTGTGTAGCCTGAATTGCTAGAGTTGAGGAAGGGTATAGTAGCCACATGATTTTACAGCCCATAGTGAGATAGACATGTTCTGAAGGAGCACAGTTAACATTAACAAGCAGAGAGCTCTTTCCATATTTTATAAGGTGCATTCACATTTATCATATTTTTTTGTAACATGAAACTTTCCATCTGAGGTAATATTTCTATGTTGCTTTTCTTTTCTTTCTTTTTTTTTTTTTTTAATGAGCTTGGATTCTCTTTCCTTTGCAGCAGTTGGCATAACCTAGGAAAGAATAAACTTGTGAGATAAGACAAAGATTCCCTTCCAGGAAGATGGCATGTTTCAGCATATGATTTAGAAACCTTTTCTGTACTCAGCCATTTCAACCAAGTAATCAAGCACCAGCTTTCAGTGGCTTCGGGAATTCAGAAATTATAACTGAGCTTATAGGGCCAACTCCACTCACAGTATGAAGCTTTGGGCCCATTGGGATAGCTCATCATTCTTTAAAGCATTTTTGGAACCATTCTTTGCCCTGGATTTTCCAAATGAAGAAGCTTCTCATGGCTTATGTGAAATACCACCAGACTCAGAAAAATGGCAATCCAAGGCTATATGGTATAGTGGGAATAAAAATGGGATAGAGATAAAGATCCTCAGTTCTTTCTCTGCTTCTGACACAATGCAGTTCTGTGATCTTTGGGAGGTCAATTTATACCTCTGAGGCTCAGTTTCCCCATTTGGAAAACGAATGAATTGATGTAGATAGACCGTAGTATCTCTTCCAAGCTAAAATGATAAAAAACCTGAAAGTGGCAGTGAACTGAGAATCAGAGAATTAAGTTCACATTATGTGTCTTTCATTAGTATATAGATTTGTTGCTTAACCATAATAAAAACCCAGATTAAGGCAGCACTTTGAATTTGCAAAGTGTTTTATTAACTACAATCCAATGTTGATTGGGAGTGCAAGTATTATTATCTCTAATTCATAAATGAGGAAACAGCCTCTGAGAAACTAAGTTCCTTTGCCATAATCATAGAAATAGTAAGTGTTCGAACACTAGCTGGTCTCCTGTTACTATGACCAGTTCTCTATCCACTGTACCATATTACCTTTCCCTCCCATGAACACATTTTACCAGAGGCAAAAATGAGTTCATTTTATCTGTTACTATCTATGCCACATAAATTCTGTTTGCCTTCTGTTTGTCTCCTTGTCAACTTTTGAAAAGAAATCTCTTAATGCAATGTTATTATTTTTTTTTGTTTATCATTCTTCTTGGTTGCTGTATTTGCTTAGTTTTCTTATACTCCTATTATTTTGTGTTTGAAAAGCGAATAATTTAGTCAGATCTTATTTTCTTTGTAGGAATGTTTTAAATGCCTCTTTTAGAGAATGACAAACATTTGTCATTAACAGTTAAGCTTAAGTTTATAGAGAATATTACCATGACATATCTTGAACTTCTTTAGTCTTAGAAGTACATAATTCGATTCTTTCCTTTGGCTTCTGGTGAATACAGAATAGTTTAAGTTTTTTGACTTTTTTTTAAGTTGAAGGCCTTTCTCCTGGTAACTTGCAGAATTTGTTGTTTGTCACAGGAATTGTTAAATTTAACTGTTTATCTAGGATTTTTCTGGATAGGTTTTAGTTTTTAATATAGTTGATCAAGAATAGTTTCACTTGTCACTTTGGTTTCTGTGTTCAGTCCTGGAAACACAGTAAAAGAGAAAAAGACCTATAGGAACAGAAAATATTTATAGCAACTCTTTTTGTGGTGGCTAAGAATTAGAAATAAAAAAAAAATGCCCATCAATTAGGGAATGGCTAAACAAGCTATGGTATATGATGGTGATGGAATATTATTGTGCTCTAAGAAATAACAAGCAGGATGAATTCAGAAAGGCCTGGAAAGACTTGTATGAACTGATGTAAAAAGTGAATAGAACCAAGAAAATGTTGTGCACAGAGTCAGAAATATTGTTTGATATAGAACCCTGAATGACTTAACTATTCCCAGCAATACAATGATCCAAGACAATTCCAAAGGACTAAAGATGAAGCATACTATCCACTTCCAGAGAATGAACTGATATTGATGGAACACAGTCTGAAGCATGCTATTTTAAACTTTCTTTCATTTTTTCTTTTATTCAAATTTTCTTGTGTAAAATGACTAATATGATATTTTACATAATTGCACACGTATAACCTATATCTGATTGCTTACAGCCTCAGGGAGAGAAGAAGGAGGGAAGAAGGGATAAAATTTGGAACTCAAAACTTAAAAAAATGTTTATTATTTAAAAAATAATTCATACATTGAAAAACATTCAAATTAAGAGAACAATAAAATTTCATGTTTCAAAGAAAAAAGTTCTGCACAGTTTTCTTGTATTTTTTTGCATTATAGTGCTCTGTTTTTCAATTTGTTTTGTTCTTCTGAGAAACTTATAATCTTGAAGTTATCCCTACTCATCCTATTTTATACATCTATATATTTTTCTTATCTAGAGATTGTTTTCTTATAATGTTATTATTGTTTGCATTTTTTTCTTCCAAGTTGTCCTTCTTTTCTCTGTTTGCATTCCTAATCAGTTATCCTTTTCCATAATACTTACCACTATGGATTTCAGTTTTCAGATTCTGCCAATTATTTTAGATGTTGAGATCTCACAGGTTTTATATCTCTTTTTGAACCATTTTACTATTTTGCTCTTATTCATTGTTTTCTAGGTTTCCATGGGGTCTTCTGCCTCATAAAATGTTGCTTTATTTTTCTTTGTCTTCAAATTTTTTTATTAATAGCTACCTAAGTCCTTTTGGATAATCTGAAGATCACATTACTTTTGTTTTATCTGCTTATGTTAGCTCAAAAATTTTAATTTAGTTTTTAGCTTTTGATGTATTCAGGAAATTTCAGGAACATTATTTGAATTCCATTATGCTATTGCTTACTTTCTAACTCACTTTCTCCTTTTGATAGCATTTTCCCGAGGAACCAGACTTCAATGTCATCTCAGCCTCCTAATATACTGGCCAATTCACATTTCCTTGTCCTTAGTACCTGCCTTGACTTTTAGGAACACAAAATTGACCATAGCTGTATCTTGGGCTCTCACTCTGACTTAGAGGAACATCATATATCTATCCACAAATGTTTTGCCTTAGGTCTCTCTGTTTTCAGTTCTGTGGCTGAGTTCTGATGTACCATGGTGCTGGGAGGAGGCAGATAAAAGTAGAGTTGAGATATGTTGAAAGCTGGTAATTCAGTTTGTGTAGCCATGCTGAAATGTAGTGGGTAGCAAAAGAAGGTATGCTGAAAAAATTAATTATGGGTTAGGGGTTAACTTTCTCTGATGTTTGTCCATCAGATTAATTTATTAAGAGTTCTTAGTATCCTATATAAAAGAGACAGTTGAAATTGCTTTTTGTCTTGTGTAAAATTCCTATTTTTAGAGGTTTAAGAGATTATGAGGATTGGAGAAAATTCAAGTTCTTTATATTGTTGGTTGTATTACTCAGAAGTCTGAGAGAGAGAATGAGAAATCAAGAAATATTTCATGGTGGCAAATCTGGGAAACTAGAAAAATGACAGTGGTCAATTCCTCTCCCTCTTCCTCATTTACCACATGACCCAGTAATGGACTAGTAACAAACAAGATGTACAAAAATATTCAACTGAGGACTGATAAATACACCAAGGACAAACTAATATAGATGACGGACAAAGTAAGACCTCTAACCAACAGAGAACTGCACCTAGATCAAAATTCATAAATACTATAGAAGAAACTTTGTTATAAAGTACTATGAATTAACCCTTTGCAGCATTATCCTTTTAAAATCTGCGCCTAGTATATCCAGAGACCTTGTATGTCTAAAGACAGAGTGTAGCAGCTCTAGAACCCCAGACCACCATCCTTTCTGTTATGTAGACATCCGCCAGGAAAAAGGGTTTAGCCAGTTTTGACAACTTTTCAATTATTGTTATGATGACCTCTAATTCCCCCAACATTCTTTCCCTTGCTCGAGGAAAAAGGACCACATCATTTTTCTCATTGTCACTTGTAATAGTGTGATAATTTTTTGCCCTATGGCTTAATTCACAGTCCCTGTCACTTTCTAGAACCAATCTCCCTTCCCTTAATATGTTTTCCCATACATGTTATATCACCTTCTAAAATATAAGTTCCCTGAGAGCAGCACTGCCTTATATAATAAACATCTAACATATTGTCTATAAAATAGTAAATGATTGATAAATCATGTTGGTTGATTAATAATAGGTGTTACTTAAATTGTGATTGTTATTAATAAATAGATCACAGAACCATTGGAAAAATTAAAGTGTGGATGAGTAACTCACCTTGAAAACTTACTTTTTATCAAAGCTCACAGTTAATCCTTTAGAAGCACTTCACAGGGGCAGCTAGGTGGCGCAGTGGATAGAGCACCAGCCCCGGAGTCAGGAAAACCTGAGTTCAAATCCGGCCTCAGACATTTAACACTTACTAGCTGTGTGACCCTGGGCAAGTCACTTAAACCCAATTGCCTCACTTAAAAAAAAAAAAAAAAAAGAAGAAGAAGAAGCACTTCACCACGTCCTTGGTTTGGAAAGATGTATTGTATTGGCATGGGCCAGAAGAAGCAGTGATGATAAATTAGGGCTTATTAGGTTTGGGTGGTTGCTTTCAAGCTTCTGGCCTTTTCTCCTTTGCCAGGATTTGAGCCCAGATTGTGACCCGGCTCGGTCCAAAATAGGCTAACTTACAAAGGCTCCTGGGAAATATTTTATACACATATAATTAAGCAATGCTTTAGTAATAATGTTGTATAAATTTATGAATTCTGAGGAATATGAAGTTAAACTAGATCTCTCCCTCTTAAGTAATAGATTTGTTGCCAGACAGTAAAAAGAGCAATTTTCCCCACCTACCTGTTCATGACCCTTATTTAAGGAACACTTTTGGAGGAAAGGCAGTGAGCTCCCGAACTCATGACATTATTGCTCCAAAAAAACATCCAAATAATGCCATAGGAAAATGCCCAGAGCAGCAAAACTCACAGAAAAATGTGCTGAAATCATCTTCTAACCAAGAATGGCTTGGAAGGTCAGAAGGAGGGAGCTTCTGTGCTGATACAGTAGTAGAGCCCAACCCCACAGTCACCCTGACACAAATCCAGTCCCAGGAAGGCCTCACTAGAGAATCAGACCCCCAGAGCCTCTGAATCAGCTGAAGTGCCAGTGTCATCTGGAGCTAAGCTCACAGTCTGGTGAGAGGGCTGAGCCCTTGGCAGGGGAGAGACTACAGGGGTCTATGCTGGTGCTAAGGCAGAACTTGGATTTTACACCCCTGCTGAGAATCAAGAGGTAGGCTCGAGTAGCAGTGGCCCAGGTGGGGAAGGGGCACAGGCTCGTCAGAGCTAACAACCACAACACACAAAGCTGGTTGATTGGCAAGTTTTCAATAGAAATTGAAAGAATCCACTGATTGCCTCCAGAAAGAGATACCAAAAAGGAAATGCCTAGGAATATTATAGCCAAATCCCAGAGCTCTCAAGTCAAGGAGAAAATATTGCAAGCTGCCAAAAAGAAAGAATTCAAGTACTGTGGAGCCCCAGTCAGGATACCACAAGATTTAGCAACTTCTACATTAAAGGACCAAAGGGCATGGAATATGATATTCCAAAGGGCAAAGGAAATGGGATTACAACCAAGAATCACCTACCCAGCAAAACTCAGCATTATCTTTCAGCAGAAAAAATGGGACTTTAATGAAAAAGAAGACTTTCAGATATTTGTGATAAAAAGACCTGAGCTGAATGGCAAATTTGACTTTCAAATACAAGACCCTAGAGAACCATTAAAAAAAAAATTGGAGCTGGGGGACATACCTGGGGTCATAGAGTGGGTGACTGTCTTGTGTCTGAGGCTGGGTTTTGGCTGGGGTCCCCCTGGCTCCAGGGGTGATGATTTGTCCACTGTGTCACTTAGCTATATGATAACATCTTTAGGGTCAAATTGAGGAGTGAAAGGAATTCACTGGAGGAGGGGGAGGGGCAGAAGTGAAATCCTACATGAAAGTAACAGGAAAAGGCTTATAGAGTGGGGGAAGAGATGGGAGAGGAGCAGGGCAGTAAATGAATTTTACACTCATCAGAAAAGGCTCAAAGATCTTAAATTCATCAGAGCTGCCTCAAGGAGGTACTAACAGACTGGGTTACTCCAACTGGGTGGAGTAATCTATTTAATCTGGGCAGTAAATGAACCTAACACTCATCAGAATTAGTTCAAAGACCTCAATCTCATTAGAATTGGCTCAAGGAGGGCATAATGTACACACTCAATTGGGTGGCATAATCTCTCTCACACTGCAGGAAAAAATGAGGGGAAAGGGATAAAGAGAGAGGGGCAAAAGAAGGAAGGGCAGAGTGAGGGAGGGGACAGACAGAAGCAAATCCCTTTTGAAGAGTGATAGGATGAAAGAAGATGGATAATAGTATAAATATCATGGGGAAGGGAATAGGAAGTAAGGGAAACAGTTAACAACAGTAATCATGAAAAAGAGAAAAGGGGGGAAAATTGTACAAAAAATATTTATAGCAACTCTTGGTGGAGGCTAAGAATTGAGAATCAAGGGAATGTTCATCAGTTGAAGAATGATAGAAAAAA
This sequence comes from Dromiciops gliroides, assembly GCF_019393635.1. NCBI lineage: Eukaryota > Metazoa > Chordata > Mammalia > Microbiotheria > Microbiotheriidae > Dromiciops > Dromiciops gliroides. Next base: position 297,618,314 of record NC_057861.1, on the reverse strand, counting down.
GCTTTGTTATATGATTGTAGTGGAGTGCTCTTGTGCTATAGGAAATGACAAACAGGATGATCCCCAAAAAACCTTGAAAGACTAATGAACCTCAATGTATAGTGAAGTGAGCAGAGCTGAGAGGACATTGTGTGTAGTGACAGCACTATTTTTCAATGAGCAATTGTGAATGACTTAACTACTCTCAGCAGTACAATGATCCAAGACAATCCCAAGGAACTAATGAGGAAGCTTACTATGCACCCCTATAGAAAGAACTGATAAAAAGAACACTTGTGGATTGTACATATATAACCTGATTGTGATCTTGTGTAGGGGGGAGGAAAGGGAGGAGGGAGGGAGAAAAATGTGAAACTCTAAATTTTATGAAAATGAATGTTGAAAACTACCCTTACATGTCAATGGAAAATAAAATAAAGATTACTAACTAAAGCACACACACAAAAAAGGAACACTTTTTGTGACTTTTGGAAAAAAAACTGCAGAGAACATCACACTATATGTTTTAAGACATTATTGTCATTGTAGGGAAAAAAAGACACAAATGCCATTTCTAAGTGTTCTTACACTATATAAAATGAATTTTGTTAAAAACAAGGCATTTATTGAATAAACACAGTCATTCAACTTCACTATAGTGGAAATTTCACAGTAAAAGCTCATATCAACAGAGAAGCTTTTGGAGGTGAAAACCATTCACGTGCTTCTCTCATACCTTGGAGAACTATAAGTGATTTTACTTATCCAAACACCTCTGTGATACATAATGGTCAATATACTAGAATTTCTAAGAGGGAATTGTTTTTAAATGTGATAAATATGTATATCATAAAATATGATTACTGATATCCCTATAGATAGTACTATTAATCTCTGAGGAAAAGCTAGCAGTCACTATGTGAAAATTCTAGAGAGGAAGCTATGGCATGATAGAAAGGGTAATGCATTTGGAGTTCATCTGAAGACTGAGCTTATATCCTGACCTATATTTCAAGAGAAAAATACACAGGGATAAGAAAATGTAGAGCAGGGTACCTAGAAACCTTTGGGATATATATCTAGATTTTAGGGAGTTCATAAACTTGGATGGGAAAAATTACATCTTTAATTGTTCCTAAACTGAAATTTAAGATTTCTTACAATTATTTAAGAGACTTTATTCTTATAGGGGGTCTATAGGTTTCAGTAGAATTGCAAAAGGCTCCATCTCACACACACACACACACACACACACACACATACACACACACACACAAATTTAAGACTCACTGATATTGGGGCAGAAAGTAATCCTAGCCTGTATTGATGGAGTAGAAGATATAAAATTGTGAAACAAAGAAGAAAAGGATAAGAAACATCATTGAATCATTTGGTCCATGCATTACTTGTTCACATGTATTCATTGTTGGTACTATGAGAGTTTGGATAAGCCTCAAAGACCTATGAGTTCTGAGTATTTTCATCACCACATGAAGAGAACAGGCATCCAGCATTAATCAAAATTAGAAGGGCCAGGTCATAGTGTTTAGTTAACTTCCTGCAGAGGGAATATAATGGGAATCCCTTTAGGGGATGCTGAGTCCCTTTATAATGATAAGTTCTTTGAATGTATGACATGTCAACTTGTCATAAATAATAGGGAAATAGGCTCTCCTTCTAGAAAATGTAGTGGGCCCATAATGAAAACTATACTGAGAACTGTCAGACTTGACAACATTTGAAGTGATTCACATGGACACAATAGATACCAACCATAGCACAGGGATTGTGAAGTACTAAGTGAGAAACTGAAGATCTCATTGCTATTGGCCTGAATAGTTGTTTTTGTCATTGCTGGCAACTGAAGGCAAAGAATTAAGAATGGAATATCATAGTTTGGAAATAAATGGATATTTTCAAAGTTACTGAAAATGTGATTTAGACCCTAGTATAAAAACTAGAAATGATGGCATCTTGGATAGGGATAGAGAACATATAATGAGGGCTGTAATGATTGGAATGACACCACCTACTGGAGACTTACTATAGGAAAGCTCCACCATGAGGAGAATGCCTCAGAGGGTAAGGCCATGTGGCTTTTCCTTGGTGTCAGGAAGTGACATTTGCACATGGGTACTGTCTATCAAGGCTACCAGCCAATCAACTTGAAGAGCCTCCCATTTTCTGGGAGGGGGCAGGAAGGAGGAAGGAAGGCCTACGTGGAGAGCTCTGTGTCTTTTTGGTTCCTGACTTGGTAATGAGGCAGGGAAAGACAGAGAGGAGCTGAGGAAATATAGGATTGTGAGGTTGTAAGAATTCTGTTCTCAATCTTTCTCTTTCTATATTTAAATAAACCCTTAAAAATCTAAACTTTTTTTATCAGTGATTTTAGTCAGTTTTCCCCCAAACTGGGGGAACAGATTAGAACCCACATTTAGAATTTTAAATTACACAGGGCTATAGGGAAAAATTGTCTGGACAATTACCTATCTCACAACCAGGGTTTTAAAGTAGAAATGGATGTGGAAAGGAGAGCAAGGAGAGAAAAATATCTGTGTACATCCACCATGTAAGACACTTACCACACAAAATAGTAATTAAAATTTAGAGGAAAAAAATTACTTCTGAAGGTAGAGCCAAGATGGCAGAGGAGAGAAAGCAGTCAGTTGATCTCTCCCAACATTCCCATCCAAGCAACTTTAAATGCCTCAAATCAAATTCCGAAGTGGCAGAGTCAGCAAAAGCTGAGTGAGAAGTTTGTCTAGCACAAGATAACTTAAGAGGTCAGAAAAAAGTATGTTACATGGGGTTGACAGATGGCCTGGATCAGTGCTGAGACTAGGTAGTGGCAACAGAAGTGACAATAGGGAGTTCTTAAGCAAAAGATGATAAGGAGACCTGTCAAATAGTTGGAAAAAGTTTACAGTGGACTCCCCACCCCCACTTCTTGGTCATAGTTCAAGGGCAAAGAGGAGCACCTTTATTCAAGAGGGAAAATGAGCCCTATTGCTTTTTATCACAAAGGATCAAAGAACCTAAGAAACAATATCATTTCTAGTCCCAAAGGAACAGGGCTCCTGAAGAGAAGTATCAAACCAATTCCCAAAGGAACAGGTGCCTTGAGAAGTTATAGCAACTGAAATATAGCAGTAAAAGAGAGAAAGAGCAAATTCATGAATTGGACATGCAGCTTAAAAAGAAAAAAAAAACAATTAGAAAAAGAACAAATTTAAAATCCCCAATTACATACCATAATGGAAATCATGAAAATCAAAAGAGATTAATAAAATTCAAATCTACAAAAGTTAAATCAATATATAAAAGTAGGAGATAATTTTATGAAAAAAACAATAATATTAATAAATCATTGGTTAATTTGATGAAAAAAAAGAAGAAAAGCAAATTACCAGTTTCAAAAATGAAAATGTTATATTTGCCAGCAATGAAAAGGAAATTAAGGCAATTGTTAGAAGTTATTTTGCCCAATTGTATGCCAATGAAATGGACTAAGAGAAATGGATAAATATTTACAAAAAATATAAACTGTCCAAATTAACAAAAGGGGAAAACTTAAACTTAAATGCTATCTTAGAAAAAAAAATATTTTTTAAATCATTAATGAGCTCCCGAAGATAAAATCCCCTGGACAAGATGGATTAAAGAGTGAATTCTCCTAAACATTTAAGGAACAATTAATCCCAATACTGTATAAACTAATTAAAAATGGGTAAAGAAGGAGTTCTACCAAATTACTTTTATGACAGAAATGTTATATCTAAATTAGTAAGAACAAAAACAGAGAAAAAATTATAGACCAACCACAAACTGTTCACACATGAAAAATTGCTCTAATCTGTTCACTTTAAGTTTTCTGGTAGTCATCTTGCCTTGTAACCACCACTTTTGTTGAATGTGAATGTTTAGCTTGAAGGGGATAAGTGCAATCAGTCTAGCACTTTGTGCCACACATCATCTTTGTCAAAATAACATCCTGTCTGACACTTCTCCTTACTATGAAATAATCTGTTAAATGTCAGTGTTTGCTGTGAGATGCATCCATGAAGTTTCATTATATTTACATAAATGGAAGACAGTGTTTTTGATGAGAAGGTGGAGACACATATATTCAGTAGTAAGTGATTGTTGCTCTTGCTATTGCTGTTTCTGACTCCATTCCTCCCAGTGACTCTGTGCTATGTCTCTTCTTCCTCTAGTGTTAAAGTAACTCAGTATCATAAGCTTGTCCTCTTTTGTTAAATTGATGAGGAAGTTCTCTAGATTTTCATATTTTTTTCTTCTTTGAGCTCATCAGGATTTGTGATGGTGGCAGCATACACACTGATGCTGGTGGCATGTTGTTTTACTGCAAGTGGCAATTATTATCATGAGCCTGTTCCTCCCTACTTTTGTGAGGTATACAAGCCTGTTGACTAGATTATTTTTGATTGCAAAGCCTTCCCCAGTTTCACAGTGTTCCCCACTACTGCAGCCACTCCAGAAAAATAAGTATGCAGTTCTGACTTCACTAAGCTGGATTTCATTTGTTTCACTCAGAGCTACTACTTGGATGTGATACCTGCTGAGTTCTCTCACAACAAAGGCTATTTGACATGAGGGTATGATCCCTTCCTGCTGTGTTAACCAGGCTAGGGATAGGTTAAATGAAACAGACAATTTTTAGGGCACCTTTTCTAGGCCCTTCATGTCAGGAAATGGACATTGTGGTCCTTTACTATTCAGACACCTGGGGGCTGCCAAATCCTACTGTTGTTTCAGTCCAGTGAGAAAATATACCTGTGGTCTGGGCAGTCTGTGTACAAGTTGTGACTACAGTTACCATTGCATCCCCACCTGCAGCTTTGTTACTTGCCCGTGCCTGTGATATGGGTGATGCCTTTTGATTGACAAATATATTGTATTTAAGCACAGAAAGTTGCACAAAGTTGTCATCCTCACTCTTTCTTCCAGAGTCATCAGCAAACAATGGCAAGACCAAAGTCAAGACAACTTATGATGACTTAGAAGGCAATGGATGACCTTGGCATCTTTAATGTCTAACAAAGCTATAAATTCTCCACAGGACCTGCCTCAGCTGCCTTCATTGATATTAGAACCAATTGTTTTCATTGACTCATTCCATTGGGGGAAATCTTCACATTCTTGGAATAGACATCCCCCTAACTCACAAATGGGTTTGCATCACCTTGGTTACTCTCATTCTGGTTTGGTCCATCTGGCTAAATAGTTGCTGGGGTGTGGTCCCTGCATTCTATAGTTTCTTAAATCCACAGGTGAAACTTGGGATGAAATTAGGTAGATGGCAAAGGTGGAAAGGAACCCTGAAAAGGGCTTAGCAGCCTTCATAACAAAAGTAAAAGTCTTTCCTGAGGACCTGTACACTCTATGTAGTATGCGATTGTGATGAAATACAGTTAGAGTACAAGAAATTATGTAAATGCAATGATCTGAGCTTTTGGAACAAAACTTCATTATTTGACAAAAACTGCTGGGACAATTGGAAAACAGTATGGCAGAAACTAGGTATAGATCAACATCTCACACTATACTAAAATAAGGTCAAAATGGTTATATGGAAAACACATAAAGGGTGATACCATAAGTAAATTTAGAGAGTAAGTAATAGCTTATCTGCCAGATTTATGGACAGAGGTAGAATTTAGGACCAAAGAAGATAGAAAGAACACTACAAAATGTAAAATTATATATATTTTAAATTTTTTCTACACACACATACAACAAATTTAACCAAGATTTTAAGGAAAGCAGAAAACTGGGAAAGAATTTTTTAAATAAATATATCTGAAAAAAGGCCTAATTTCTGAAATATTTAGAGAAATGAGTCAATTTTATAAAAATAAAAGTCATTCCCCAATTAAAAAATGGTAAAAGGATATTGTGTTTTCTTAAAATTAGGCTAAATATATCAGCAAATAATTTACTATGCATTAGAGAAGGCACCAAGAGAGCTTCGGCATGGCAGCTAGCCAGAACAGGAGAAAAGCCCCAAAAGACCATGCACATGCTTTCTAGCACATGGTTTCAAGGAGACCTAAGAGAGTTTAGAAGACCTACACTGTCCTGAGAGGAAGATGCAAACTAAGAGCCCATCCATAGAGAGAGAGAGCCAAACTCTAAACAAGAGTTTTTATGCTCTTTTGATAGAGGCAGATATTTATATATTTATCAAAGCTAATTGGCTAGCATTATTCAATTCTATTGGTTGACATGACTTGAGGGTGGTCTACATTAAAATGAACTCTACTCAATTTCCTTAAGGCAAAGTCCATTTTCTACATGTAGATTGATCCCATCAGTTCACAGAACTAGACAAAAGGAACCAATCTCCGTTTCTTTTGTTCCCGTGGGTGTAATGTTTTACATAATTGCATAGGTATAACCACCTATATCTGATTGCTTACTACCTCAGGGAGCGGGAAGGGGAAGGAGGCATACAATTTTTTTTTTTTTTTTAGTGAGGCAATTGGGGTTAAGTGACTTGCCCAGCATCACACAGCTAGTAAGTGTTAAGTGTCTGAGGCCGGATTTGAACTCAGGTACTCCTGACTCCAGGGCCGGTGCTCTATCCACTGCACCATCTAGCTGCCCCGAGGCATACAATTTTAAATCAAAACTTTAAATGAAAATGTTTATTATTAAAAAAAAAAATTAAAGACTACCATGTGGTAAAGGGGGAAAAAATTATAGGCAGGACAGTTTTAGAAAAAAACTAGGAAGACTTAAATGATCTTATGAAAATTGAAGCAAGCAAAATGAGGAGAATATTATACACACTAAGAGCAATATTATATGGATGATCAGCTGTGAAAGACTTAGCTACTCTGATCAAAGTAATAATCCAAGGCAACTCCATAGGATCCCTGATGAAAAATACTAGCTACCTCCAGAGAGAGAATTGATGAACTCTGAATGCAAATTGGAACATAGTTTTTAAAGATTTTTTCCCCCATTTTGTGTCAATTTTCTTTTCAACCTGGCTAATATGCAAATGTTTTGTATGACTTCACAGGTAAAATCAATATTAAATTGCTCTTAAGGAGGGGAGAGTAGTTGAAGAGAAGATGAAAATTTGGAAATCAAAATTTTAAAAATAAAAGCTAGAAAATATATGTATAATTGGGAAATATTTAACAAAATAGATATTTGAAGTATCTTTTCAGAGGCCTATGAAACAATATTTAAGAAGAGATACCATCTGCATAAAATGTACAGTATAAGCAAGGTGAAGTAAGACTCATGATGCAGGATTGGTTTGATCTCATAGATACTACTAAAGCTTGCTGGGAGGTAACTGATGAATGAAACAAAAATAGGAATACATTATAAAACTACATTCCCAGAATGAAGAATTGTGTAATGAGATTGAGAAAAAGTAGGTTACAAACCCAGCATGGAGGCATGATATGAAATAGTGGGTAGCTAAAACTATCTGGATATCTGCATACATACCTGTCTGTTTCTATCTGCCTCTCAAGCAAATGCATATTTTTTTGCCTTGCTTTAATTTAAATTTCATTCTTCAGAAGGCATAGGAAGGGATGAAAAGATTTGATTTTCTGGAACTGATTCTAATCAATAAGGATGAACTAAGTACTTAGTTTGAATAATAAAAACCTTGGGGAAAGTGTTAAGTCCACAATAGAGTTTCTGATAGTGAAGGAAAGGCATTAGGTCATGTATTTCCTAGATATTGGAAAACCAGATTTCAAAGATCAGGGAAAAAGAGAGGAGAAAATTAGGATCTTGTGTCCTAAACTTCTTTTGAAGATATAATCCAAGGGAGATGGAATGCTTTGAATGTAATTCTAAAGAAAAACACAAAGGATGTAAGGGAGAAAGAAAAAAAATGGGGGTATCTATGAAGATATGCAATTGGGAAAGGAATTCACTGAGCAACTTACGATGAATGTAAAAGCATGTTATGGTACTGCAAAACTAACATCAAAAATTTAAAACTCAGAGGATAATAACAAATTCCAAAGACCTCAAAAGGTCTCTTTAAAGCTATGCTGGGGTTGAGAGGGAAATTAATTGTGTGACAGAAACATTTTTTCATGATAATAATGGAAGATAGTGGAGGGAAACTTCTACTATTTAACTTTGATTTTACATGTGTGTGTATTTTTTAGAGTAGGGTTGTCTAATTTTATAAGGGCAAAATATTAATTTTAAAAAATAGCAATAACAACAAACACTGAACCTCAAGATAAATTTTTAAAAAAAGGGATATTGCACATAATATCCCTCAATGTGTTCAATCCACTAATCCTGATAAACTAAATTAAACCTGAGAATACTCAAAGAACTGATAGATATTATTGCTAAGTCACTTTGAAAAACTCAGAAGGAAGTAGGCATTTCAGACTTGGCCGTATACAATTGTTGTGCTTTCCAAAAATAAAAGATGGATTCCATCAACTTTAGACCTATGAACATGACTTTGAATTCTAAAACATTATTAAACTACATTATTAAACACTGTTTTTCTAGGCACTTAGAATGGATGGCAGTGTTCTCTAAAAGCCAGCCTAAGTACTCTTTTTTTTTTCCTCCCATTTCTCTGTCCTTGAAAGTAGGGTAGGGAGTAAGGAATTTTAGTCTTTATAGCCCTAGTGCCTAAGGTACATAGTAGGATGTAAGATCATACATCTGGAGCTAGAAGGGACCTTATAGACTATTAAGATCAATATGCTCATTCTCATGTAAGGAAATGAAAGCTCAGCGATTTCCTTGCAATTACACAGCTTATTCAATGAATTTAAACTGCAAAAGTAAAACTTTGTGCAGTGGGGAGTGAAGGTATGCACAGTAGTTTTCCTAAAGTATTTGAATGATTGTCAGGTAGAAGAGAGATTAGGCTTCTTCTGTTTTATATAAGAGACAGAACTAGATGCAAGAAGCGGCAGCTGAAAAGAAGCATATTTGAACATGTTATAAGTGCAATTTTCTCAACAATTAGAGCTAACCAAAAGTAGAATGGGCTGTCTCTGGACTTTACCTGTTTCTCTTTACTTGAGATCTTAAGAAGAGGTTGGATGGCTACTTGTCAACTCTTTGTACCCTTTAAAGCCTGGGATTTGGTGTTCTGTACATCTGGTACTTACTAGTTGAATCATCTTGGGTAAGTCACTTAACCCCTCCTAAGTTTCACTGTCATCTGTCAAATGTGTGTGATAATACTTGTACTACCTACTTGACAGGCTCATAGTGAGGATCAATAGAGATATTTTTATATCATAAAGTGCTATATAAATGTCAGCTATTATCCACTAAATCCTGTTCTCTCATAGTGTTATGGAGGCAAACCTGAATGCTTCAGTGTAGTTCAATTTCTGGCAGGTCTTATTAAGCTGAAAAGGCTTCAGACTGTATGCCTTTCATCTGAGCACTAGCTCAGCTATGTTTAAAGAGGCTTATCTCCAAACAGTTGGCCACAAGGAGGTATTTTCCCCCCACAGCTAATGAAGATGGTTTTCTAACATATGGAGTGACTGTAATCATCATTCATGGAGGCAGCACTGATAATGTGGATGTCATAAAATCATACTAAAAGGTGAAACAGAAAGGATCTATCTGTACAGCATTTAACAGATTAGGAGAGTCCTAGAAAAGCACTGTGACTTTATACAAAGCTTCAAGACTACATAGTAAGAACTGAATCTGAGCTAAAAAGGTCCAGGTCTAGAACTGTTTATAACACATCACATTGTCTCAGTAGATTTTTCTATCTGGAACAGGCAATTACAGACAATCTTCTTTCCAGAGTCTCCACTTGACAGGCAGGTGTTATGGTCTAAAATCAGGAAGACTCATATTTGGGAATTCAAATCCGGTCTCCAACACTTACTAGCTATGTGAGACTGGATAAGTCACTTAACCTTGTTTGCCTCAGTTTCCTCACCTGTAAAATAAGCTAGAGAAGGAAGTGACAAATCAATTTAGTATCTTTGCCAAAACAACTCAAAATGGGGTCACAAAAAGTCAAACATGACTGAAAAATGACTAAACATCAACACTTAACACAATTTCAAGAAGCAAACCTTGCTTTGTGCTTGGGATTCAGCTTTGAATGGGAAAAAAGTAACAAGGTAACAGATTATTTCCCCTCTGGATATACAAAATATCTATTATGTGTTTATAAAACTTGAGTGTTGACAGAGAGGAAACAGGAAAACTGTTCTCTTGCCAAGCTCTACAGAGATTATATGTGTGTGTGTACACACATATATACATATATGTGAATGTGTATATATGCACACATAACATATGCATGTGTGTATGCATATACATATATACAATGCATATATGGGTGTGTGGCTATATATATATATATATATATATATATATATATATATTTCCCTAAGGTAAGGATCTTCAATTAAATATAATCTATCTCCTCCTCTCACTTATGTTTTATAAGGCTAATCTAATGTACCATTATTATTATTATTATTATTATTATTATTATTATTATTATTATTATTATTGGTGAGGCAATTGGGGTTAAGTGACTTGCCCAAGGTCACACAGCTAGTAAGTGTTAAGTGTCTGAGGCCAGATTTGAACTCAGGTCCTCCTGACTCCAGGGCCAGTGCTCTATCTGCTGTGCCACCCAGCTGCCCCTCACCGGTATTATTTTAAAATGGATTTATATATCCCCTTGCATTTGCACATTCCCCAAGACTACAGATGAATATTCCTATCTCCATCAGTGGTTCATCACCTTTCTGGCAAGAGATGATTTATGTTTTATCTTCAGCCTTCTGGATTATCATTGCATTGCTAAGAGTTTCAAAGACTTTCAAAATTATTTTTCCTCTATACTGTTGTTAATTATTACCACTGTACAAATTATTTTCATAGTTCTAACTTTCTTTTCTCTTTAAGTTCACAGAGGTCTTCTAAGTGTCTCCTGTAATTGTCCATTTTGTCATTTCTTATATCCTATTGAAATCATATGTCATACTGTGTTTAGCCATTCCACCTTAGGAAAATAGTGCCTTACTTTCTAGTTTGGATTACCATGAAAAGAGCTGTTATAAATATGTGTGCACATATAGGTCTTCTTCCTTTTTCATTGATCTATGTGGGATATAGGCCAAGTAGTGGTTTAGCAGTGTCAAAGGGAATACACAACTTAATAATTGGGGACATCATTCCAAATTGCTTTCCATATTATATACACATGTATGTATTTCATCATATCACATGTACCTTCTCTAGGTCTCTGCTGCATCAATTATCACCTCAATCCCATGTACCATTATTATCAACCTTCTGATTGACTTAGTTGGTACTCTGTTACTTCACTCTCCTATTTCTCCTCCTATCTATCTTACTATTCCTTCTCAGTATTCCTCAATGGATAATTATCCATTCCTTGCTCACCCATTACCTGGACAAGAGACTCTTCCAAACTGGACTTCCCACTGCCACTTAGACCCATATTCAATTCATCTTATACACCATTGCCAAAATGATCTGCTTAAAAAAATGGCTGACTGTGTTAGTCCCCTACATAATAATCTTACTTAGTTTACAGTTTATTCCATAATACAATATATAACCCTTCAGTTTGGAATTTAAATCCATTTACAATCTTAGAACACTTATCAGGTTTATTGTACTTTATTCGCCCATTCACATCTATGTTTGAGCCCCAAATCCCTACTTTCTGTTCCCCAAAGAGTGATGCCTTGATTTTCTTTTACCTGGGATCCTTACTTACGGTAGTTTTAGTGAGAGGGTTAAGGATAAGGAAGATCTGAGAAAAATTTTGAGAGTAAAATCCATAAAACCTGAGAACTTTTTAAGGATTAAGAGAATAAGAAGAAAAGAGTGTTGGAGATTGCTCCAAGCTTTCAGACCTTAGTGACAGGGAGAATGATGATGTTACCAAAAGAAATTTAAAGGAAAGGAGGGTTTGGAGGAAAGATGATAAATCCAGTTTTAGAAATGCTGAGTCTGATTTGGCAGAAAGTGATCTGGTTAGTGATTCCCAGAAGTCAATTGGAAAATGCATCATGAGACTTTAGGGAATGAATGATGGTCAAGGTTCTATATTTGGTATCTTCTACATAGTTGTTGAGTTGTTTCAGTCATGTCTGATTCTTTGTGACCCCATTTGAAGTTTTCTTTACAAAGATACTAGAGTGGACAAACCCAGGAACTCTATGAACACAATTACAAAATACTTTTCACACAAATAGAATCAGATCTAAATAATTGGAAAGATATCAATTGCTCATGGATAGGCTGAGCTAATATAATAAAAATGACAATTCTACCTAAAGTAATTTACTTATTCAGTGCCATACCAATCAGACTACCTAAAATTATTTTATAGAGCTAGAAAAAATAATAACAATTCATCTGGAAAAACAAAAAGTCAAGAATATAAAGGGAAATAATAAAAAAAATGCACAGGAAGGTGGGTTAGATGTACCAAACCTGAAGCTCTACTGTAAAGCTGCAGTCATCAAAACTATCTGGTACTGGCTAAGAAATAGAATGGAGGATCAATGGAATAGACTTCGCATAGGAGATACAGTAGTAAATGACATTAGTAATATACTGTTTGATAAACCCAAAGACTCAAGCTTCTGGGATAGGAACTCAGTATTTGACAAAAACTGCTGGGAAAACTGGAAGACAGTATGGCAGAAAGTAGGCATAGACCAACATCTTATAAATTATATTAAAATAAGGTCAAAATGGGTACATGATTTAGACATAAAAGGTGATACCATAGGTAAATTAGGAGAAGGAATAGTCTACCTTTCAGATCTTTGGAAAGGGGAACAGTTAATCACCAAACAAGAGATGGACAATATGATGAAATGCAAAATAGAAGATTTTGACTACATTAAATTAAAAAAGTTTTTGTACAAACAGCAGTAATGCTTCAAAAATTAGAAGGGATACAGAAAGCTGGGAAACAATTTTTATGGCCAGTACTTCTGATAAAGGCCTCATTTCTAAAATATATAGGGAACTAAATCAAATTTATAAGAATCCAAGTCATTCCCCAATTGAGAAATGGTCCAAGGATATGAATAGGCAGTTTTCTGATGAAGAAATCAAAGCTATCTATTGCCATATGAAAAAATGCTCTAAATCACTATTGATTAGAAAGATGTAAATTAAAACAACTCTGAGGTACCACCTGACACCTATCAGATTGGCTAATTTGACAAAAAAAAAAGGAAAATAATAAATTTTGTGGAGAAGCTGTGGAAAAATTGGAACACTAATGCATTATTGGTGGAGCTGTGAACTGATCCAACCATTCTGGAGAGCAAATTTGGAATTATGCCCAAAGAGCTATAAAGCTGTGCATACCCTTTGACCCATCAATACAACTATTAGGTCTTTTTCCCAAAGAGGTCATACAAAAGGGAAAAGGACCCACATGTACAAAAATATTTATAGATGCTCTTTATGTGGTAGCAAGGAATTGGAAATTGAGGGGTTGTCCATCAATTGGGGAATGGCTGAACAAGCTGTGGTATGTGAATGTGATGGAATTCTATTTTGCTGTAAGAAATGATGAGTAGGAGGAGTTCAGAGAAACCTGGAAGGACTTGCATGAACTGATGATGAGTGAGATGAGCAGAACTAGAAGAACATTACACAGTATCATCAACATTATGTTTTGATCAACTGTGATAGACTAGATTCTTCTCACCAATCCAACGGTACAAGAAAGTTCCAAAAGACTCATGATGGAAAAGGCTCTCCAAATCCAGAAAAAAAAAAAAAAGAACTGTGGAATATGGATGCTGATTGGAGCATACCATTTCTTTGGTTTTTGGTGCTGTTGGTTTATTTTTTTTTTGAGGTTTTTCCTTTTTGCTCTGATTATTCTCTTATAACATGACTAATGCAGAAATATGTTTAATGTTATATATATATATGTACATATATATATATATATATCTCATATATAACCTATATCAGATTATCTGTTGTCTAGGGGAGGGGGGGAGGCAGAGGAGGGAGGGAGAAAAATTTGAAATTGGAAATCTTATATAAACAAATGTTGAAAACTATCTCTATAGGTAACTGGAAAATAATAAAATACTTTTATTTTTTAAAACAAGATACTAGAGTGGTTTGCTATTTCCTTCTCCAGCTCATTTTATAGATGAATAAACTAAGATAAACTGGGTTAAGTGACTTCCCAAATGTGACATAGCTAGGGAGTGACTGAGGCCAGATATGAATTCAGGAAAATGAGTCTTTCTGACTCCAGGTCCAATACTCTTTCCACTCTGCTACCTCATTGCTTGTCACCTATAAACCTGGGGGAGTGGAAAGAACAGGGAAGTTGGGTTGTAAACAGTCCATACTTTGTAAGAAACAAAGTTATGTTGCAAACCTAGGGCATTAGGGGTTAACTTTGTTTTCAGATAGATTGATATGGGACCCAGGAGAGTATAGATTATAGGAAACTATTTCATCAAATTGACCTTTTTTTCAAGAAGTTTTAATCTTTAATTGATTTACAACCACCTTAAGATCTGTTTTAATTGGAGGGTATTTGGACATAATTTCAGTAAAAGAATTATTTGCGTACCTCTTTGTCTCTAAGTGATCCATTGTACCAGATGAAAAAAAACAGTGTAGACAAGGTCACCACATAAGCGGCATCAAGAAAGACGAGAAGAGAATTAGTGGCAGAGCCTAAGAAATACCCATAGATAGTATTTTCAGTTATGTGTATTATGTATAAAATAAACTTTTTTACCAAACCTTCAAATATAAAGATAAAGGAGTGACCTTGGAAAATTGAGTGTGGTAAGTGGAGGAGAAATAAAAGAAATTACTATCTCCTAGAAGGGATCATAAAATTATCAATTTATTATGCCAAGAAGTAGTCCAGGTTTATAATGTCCAATGTGTCAGGCACCCCCCAGAGAGTAATCCCCCTCTACCAGTGTAATTGCTCTATATTATATAAGAAGATGCCTGTAGGCATCAAGAGAGGAATATACACTATAGCACATTATCTCTCACCAAGAGGTGATCCTGATAGGAAAAACAAATAGATGTAAAAGAGGGTGAATAAATTTCAGAATGATAAGCCAATTCCTGTACATATTTAATCTTTGAAATTTTCATTGATTTACTTCTGTGGTTCATTCTTTACTGAGTTTTTCAGGAAACAAAATAATTGTCTAGAAGTCCTATGGATTTTAAGAAACATGGCAATTCCTATGTACGCATTTCTATATTGACCTTAATTTTATATCTTCATATGTACTACCTTGCTTCATTACTTAACTGCTTTATACTTATTAATTCACTCGTGCTCGTGGAACAAGGTAATGGAGTAAGGAGTAATGGAGTAAGGCCTATGGAGTAGATGCTGATGGAGATCGAAACGAATCCTGTCTGTCTTATAGAATCATAAATTTATAAGTAGAAAGATACCTTAATGCCACCTAGTAGAACCCCCTCATTTTCTTAATGAGATAAGCAAGTTAGAAAGATGTTAAAATATCTCCCCTGGTTCACACAGCAACTGAATATCTGGGGTATAATTTAACCTCGTTTTTTCTTGATTCCAAGTGCAGTACGATATCCATCAAACCACTTAACCTCTTTCATTGAATTCATGTTTCTATCAAAAAGGATGATATATACACAATATAATGTAAGATAGAACTGGGAACATAGTAATAGAAATATAAAATATGATGGGTGGGTTAAGAGAATATAGATTTTAAGTCAAGATTGCTTCTAGGATCAAGAAAGTTTTTACAAGTAGGATTTTAAAATATGGCCATGATATTATGGTACTAGGTCTTGAAAGAAGGATAGAATTTGGACATAATGAGTTCAGTGGAAGGGGTGATGAGGGATACAGACTGGACAAAATCATGATGATGGAAAAGTGTGGAGCACAGGTTCAAAGAATAACTATATATATATATATATATATATATATATATATATATATATATATATATATATATATATACACATATATGTATATATAATGTATTTATCTAGAGATAGTTCCATATCTATATTCATTCATTCTTTCTTTCTTTCTTTCTTTCTTTCTGTCTGTCTGTCTGTCTATCTATCTACATATCTTTATCCCAACTAGATTGTGAACTTCAGAATGAAAAGGAAAAAGCTGTACAATAATTTTCCATAAACATTTTGTTTATGGAATTAGTGAATGAATGAGTGAATAAATAAATGGATTCTCATTCATACAATGAGAAATGATGTACCACAAGCCTGGGATCTGATATTAGGAGTGTGAGGGCCAAAATTTGATATACGGAATGTCATTTGAGTGACTTGCCTTAATATTGGGGTCCTGGAAATATGAGGGACCTTTCAGGTTTAACCCTCCCCTCTGAACTGCCTTTTTTAGATATTTCTCCCAGGCCAATAAGAAAGGCACCTCTAAGCTTTAGTTCACAAAAGGATCAGATTTTATTACTTGGGAATTAATTAAACAACAAAGGTGAAACTAAAAAAAATCAAAGATAAGGAAATAGGAAAATATAAATAAAGAGAAATGCTCTTAAGTCTAAACTTAGCCTATTAGGGTTTTCTGTAATTAAACTCACCAAACACCTGAACAGCCCTCCAGTCTAAGGTGCCTTGCCACCACCCAGACCGCAGTCGCCACACTGAGAGCAGGAACACTCACCACCAGCGCAAGGGCCCAGAAGGGCAAAGACTGAGTTCCGGAAAACTCCTAGTGTTCCCGAAGCAGCCTGCCTCCCTTCAGCAAGTGTTCAATCTCTCCTCCCCCAAAAGGGGAGGTCCTTATAAAGCTGCCTTTCTGAGCTCAGTGGCATAGTAACCTCAGGGTGGGTCAGGTGTGACCCCTCCCAAATGAGTTAGCTAAAAACAGGAATATTAATCTTTACCACAAATAATTTTTTACCACAGGATTTCACCTAACATAGGTTACTACAATATCTAGGCATCAGGAAATAATTAAATGGATATAGAATCAGCTACTACAACCTGATCTTGAGGAATGTAAGGCAAATATGTGAGTAGACAACCTTTCTCAACATTTAAAAGAAAAACTGGAAATCTGATTTGTAGAAGATTTATACTAATTTACTTGGTTCTTTCATGGGTTTTAAAACCCATGGAATTTCCCTCATTTTAATAAAATTATTTTTCTGGAAACAATACCTTTTTTCAAATTTTAGGATTTGCTCTCCCAAGTTTCAAGATCATTATTATCCTCATAATCACCTGAACACTCTTTCTTAGACTCCTTCATTGCTCTCACATACATATTACTTCTAGACTTTTTTTTTACTCCCCTAGATACTACTTTATATCCTCTTCTCTACTTCTCTACCCTTTGTTACCTCAAATTATTACCACTGGTTTCATTTTCATTTCTAAGCAAATTACTTACAAGTTTTCATATCAAGTCCCAATCTTTTTTCCTAAGCTTTAGTTTCACATCACCAAGTACATTTCAAAATGGATGTCCCACTGATACTGAATGAAGTGAGCAGAATCAAGAGAACATTGTACACAGTAACAACAATATTATATGATGATCAACTATGATAGAATTAATTCTTCTCAGCAAGACATTTCTAAAGGACTAATGATGGAAAATGCTCTCCATATCCAGAAAAAAAGAATTGTGGAATCTGAATGCAGATTGAAACATACTGTTCCTACTTTTTTGTCTTTTTTGAGGTTTTTCCCTTTTGTTCTGATTCTTCTTTCACAACCTGACTAATGCAGAAATGTGTTTAATGTGATTTTGTGTGTGTGTGTGTGTGTGTGTGTGTGTGTGTATAACCTCTATCAGATTGCTTTCTGTCTTGGAGAGGGGGTAAGAAATGGAGGGAAGGAGAAAAATTTGGAACTCAAAATCTTATAAAAACAAATGTTGAAAACTATCTTTACATATACCTGAAAAATAATAAAATACATTTACGATTAAAAAAAAACCCCATGAAATTAGGGGCAGCTAGGGGGTACAGTGGATCAAACACCAGCCTTCGATTCAGTAGGACCTGAGTTCAAATCCAGCATCAGACACTTGATACTTACTAGCTGTGTGACCCTGGGCAAGTCACTTAACCCTCATTGCCCTGCCAAAACAAAACTCCACAAAATGGATGGCCAAGAGACATTTCAAAATCAATATTTCCAAAGTTTAATTTATTATATACCTTTCTCCCATGCTTCTCCTCTTCCAAATTTCCTATTTCTGTTGAAGTACCCCAGTACCCCAGCTTGTAATCTCATCACTGTTTTACCTCTTCAGTCTCCTTCTTCCCACATGTCCAATGAGTTCCATTTTTTCCCTTTTTTTTAACTTCCTTCACATTTCTCATATTCAACCCTTTCTCTCTATTCAAATATTTCCTACTTTAATTCAGGCCTTTACTATCTCTCCCCAAGACTACTAACTAAACTTCCTGCATCAAGTCTCTTCCTACTCAAATACATGATTCACATAGCTGTCAAAGTTATTTTCTGTAAGCACATACTGGACCACTCTATTCCTCTACTTAGTACATTCTAGTGGCTCCCTATTTCCTATAAGATAAAATATTAATTACTGTGTTCATTTTGAAGCCTTTTGGAATTTGGTACAACTTATCTTTTCAACCTTATAATATGTTACTCTAACTCACTCCCTCTTTAATACAGCCAAACAGGCCTCACTATTCATCACATACAGGACTTTTGCCATTGTGATTTTTTTCAAATAGCAGTTATGTTGGCTCCAGTGCTTTGAATATTTGAGAATGTAGTTCATTCTGAGCAGGTAACTTTAGTTCACTAGGGCCACCTAGGTGCTCTTTTACGGTTTTCTTACTTTTCTTTGGTATTAACCCTCTAGTTGTAATTTCTGTCTTGTCATTTAAATTCACTCACACTTGTCAGAGAAAGAAGCAGCAGAATAAAAATTGAGTAGCTGTGCTTTTGTTCCATTGTCTATGATGAGTCCTATCCAACCTGAGTGTTTTTTTTTCATTTCTTAATATATCCCTTCCCCATTATACCCTAAAATCTAAACTAAACTAAGCAAATATACATTTTGTTGTTGTCTAAGCTCACTCTGAGATTTAACACAACAGACACTATTCTTACAAGACCTTCTCTATAGCTTTAATGTGACTAGTCCTTGCTTACATCTTTTTCTTTTTTCCCCTCAAATCTAAATTGTTAGGTAAGGTTCCTGTGCAACCACATCAGGATCTTCAGCAATTTCCTGTATTTTAATAATCATTGGAATCACCTTCCTTTCTGTCTTCCAATTTTCTTCTTGTGTTTCCCTTCCCCATCCTAGCTGATTTTTAGGTTATGGGTCTATATCTATCTTTCCTCCGAACTTTCTGAAAGTTTTTTTTTCCCCCTAAAAAATTTACATGAAACATTTCTTTCATGTTTTGCAAACTCTAAGAGGGAGTTTTCAGTTCCCACAAATGTCTTATAATTTTCACCCCAGGATCATTATTTTTCCTATTCATAAGAATCATTCCCTATATGGAATTTCTCTTTTTTAGGCTCCTTTTTCTTTTAAGGTTCTTTTCAGAGTGATATTTTCACTAAGGCAAATTAAATAATTACTAGCAGGTCTACTTTTTAACAGAGAGCCCCAGAAAATGTTTGGATAATTGATATCTCCAGCTGTTACAAAGCATTAAGGAATATTCCTATGATGACTTTCCCCTTCTAGTTCCACTTTTTTTTCGGGGGGGGGGGCAATAAGGGTTAAGTGACTTACCCAGAGTCACACAGCTAGTAAATGTCAAGTGTCTGAGACAGGATTTGAATTCAGGTCCTCCTGAAACCAGGGCCGGTGCTTTATCCACTACACCGCCTAGGTGACTATATTTTAGTTCCATTTTTAATTCTCCACACTTCCATTATGCCAAAGTCGCCTTCTAACCCTGTGTATGGGATAGTTGGACTTGAGTCAATTCAGATGCTGAGGATGGGGTCTGGAAAGTACTCAGCCAGCAGTCCCTGTTATAGTCAGATCATTTTGTTCATGTTTAATTTCATTGCTTATAGTAGAAATCATGTATTTTGCCTTACTGAACCTGATGTACCCTGGTACCCCTTTCTCCCCCTTTGCCTACATTCCAAACCCCCAGTCCTTCTTATGGGTTAGTTATGCCATTGCTATGACCAGGCAGGAGAAGATGTCTCCTGTTAGTACAGATACACCCAAATCTTACTGCTCCCTTTTGCATTCCTAAGTCCTAACTCCCACCCTGCCCCCCAGTTCCTGGTACCATCACTCCCTTCTTCCCCTTTGCCCCTCCTTACCCAGGTGGAGTGGTTTGGAGTGGTTTCACCCCTCAATTCTGTAGTTTCACCCTGGCCCCTTCCCTTGGTTTGACTTTTTCCCCCTCCCCTTTCCCCCTTGTTCCTGGAACATGTATCTATACCTTGATCACAAGCTAAACATGCATTCTGGGTGAGACAGGATTGGATGTTAGATTGTGAGCTCACCCTGTGCATGAGGGCCCCCCCCTCCAAATCTCCATAAAAACCCAAAGCATGAGCCCATTACTGCAGACCTCATCTCTGGCATGAGTTTGCCCATTCTCGTGAGAATGCAATAAATCTATCTCTGTTTGACTTGGTGGTATCTTCAAATTATTTGGGTAAACTGAGGCAGTTTGTCCCAAACACCCTGGAAGTTCACTCTGTACCTACAACCCTGTCCTCTGATTTTTAAATTCCTCCAAGGACCTCCATTTTAAGTTGAGTGCCCTGGTCAGATTCCTCTTCAGGCTCCACTTCTACCTTTGTGGACTTTCTCCACACCCCTTTCTCCACTCCCCACCCCTCTACAGCTTGCTTTTATGTGTCATCTTCCCCATTAGAATGTAACCTCCTTTAGGGCTGGGACTGTCTTTCTGCCTTTGTTTGTATTCCCAGTGCTTTGTAGATAGTAAACACTTAATAAATGCTTATGGATTGACTTGACCTGAACATGATGTGATGAAAGGCAGATAAGACCATAAAGAAAGCATTTTTTGATTTTTTTTGAGAGGATCATATAACACCTATATGGCAGTTAGTCAATTAGTGAGCTCCATTCAGCTAAGTTGAGTCAATTGGAGAGTACTGAGGTGCTCTTAAACACTAACATCTCTAATCTGAGAGAGGGTTCCCAGAGACAGTCAATAGTGATAAAATGTGAGTCCCAGGGTTGAAATGATCTTGTAGGGTGATGAGCCTTTTGGAATATGATGGAACAAAAGGACTGCAGCTGGGTGGGAAACAAACAACAATAACAATAGATTTTGGACTCCTCCAGAAGAGGCGGAAACAAGATGTTCTGAGAAAGAAGCAAGTGCTTATTCTTGAAGAAATGATCAAGTGGAAACCACAGGTTGGTAGATCATTCAGTAAGGATAAGAGAAAGAATAATAATAGAAGTTGAGTATCATCATTTGTTATTCAGTGATACCTGTTAACAATAATAAAAGATCTGTTGTCTTCCTGGGGCATGTATCAAAGTCTGACCAGATAATATCCCCTAAAAGATCAAAATATAAAATAATGCCCTACTTCTAAATGAGTCATCTTAACACAAATGATGCAAAAGAAACATTAAAAAGTATTGTTTAAAATTATGAAGTGTGGGGCAAGAAACCAAAAGTCAAAAAGACACAGAGACCAAAGAGACAGAGTCTCCTTTGGTAAATCAGCATGGAGACCTAAGTCCAGGAATATATGACAAAAAGTTTGTCTTTCATAACCAGGAGAGCCAGAGATGGAATACAAGTTTCCACCGGAGGATAATACTGGGTTTTTGTTTTGTTTGTTTTGTTTGTTTTTGTTTTTAATAGACATCTGAGGCCTGGGCCACTGGTTCCCATTAGATTTTATATCCTGAGAACTTCTAGGCTACCCTCCTGCTATGTTTTCTCATTCAAGTAGCTACTTTCTACCTTAGTAAACAATTAGGTGTGTTGTTGTTGTTGTTGATGTTGTTTGTTTATTTTGTTTTGTTTTGCTGGGGGTGGGGGGGGTCATGGCAGCTCGGGGTTGGGGTTAGTGTTTGGTTGTTGTTGAGTGATTTCTTTTTCCCTGTCTTCCCTGTTCCTACTATTTTGGGGGGGGGGTTGTTCTTTTGTTTTTTGAGGATTTTTTTGCAGGGCAATGAGGGTTAAGTGACTTGTCCAGGGTCACACAGCTAGTAAGTATCATATGTCTGAGGTCGGATTTGAACTAAGGTCCTCCTGAATCCAGGGCCAGTTCTCTATCCACTGAGCCACCTAGCTGTCCCCCTGTTCCTACTATTTTTCAAGTCCCTTGGCTTAGATTTCCAAGGTACCTGTAAAATGCTTTTTCACCAGACTTTTTATGTGTGTTCATTCCTTGACCAGTACTATGTCATACATATATTTTAAGTTATGAAGCAAAAGTACAAATCTCATTCTCATTCACTACTTCCTCTTAGTTCACTTCCTAAAATTGGTATTGTTATTATTTTTGTTTGCTTGTTTGTGACTCCCTTTGGAATCTCTTATTTTTAATGTGTAGCATGGAGGAAACCAAACTGTGTATATATATAAAAGGCATATTTCTTTTTATTAAATTTTTTTAGTGCGGCAATTGAGGTTAAGTGACTTGCCTAGGATCACACAGCTAGTAAGTGTTAAGTGTCTGAGGCTGAATTTGAACTCAGGTCCTCCTGACTCCAGGGCTGGAGCTCTATCCACTGTGCCACCTAGCTGCCCCAAGAGGCATATTTCTTTTTTTTTTTAAATGTATGAGGTATTTTATTTTTTCCATTACATGTAAAGATAGTTCTCAACTTTTGTTTATACATGCTTTACAATTTCAGATTTTTCTCCCTCCCTCCCCTCCCCCCTCCCCTAGACAGCAGGTAATCTGATATAGGTTATATCTATATATCTCTATACATATACATATATATATATATATATACACATAATAACATTAATCCTATTTCTGCATTAATCCTGTTACAAGAGAAAGAATCAGAGCAGTGATGCAAAACCTCAAAATAGAAAAAAAAAACAGCACCCAAAACAAAAGAAATAATATGGTTCAATCAGCATCTATACTCCACAGTTCTTTCTTTCTTTTGTTTCTTGGATTTGGAGATCCTCTTCTATCATGAGTTCCCTAGAACTCTTCTGTACCATTGCATTGGTGAGAAGAATATAGTCCATCACAGTAGGTCAACACTCAATGTTGATGATACTGTGTACAATGTTCTTCTGGTTCTGCTCATCTCACTCATCATCAGCTCACACAAGACCCTCCAGGTTTCTCTGAACTCTTCCTGCTCATCATTTCTTACAGCACAATAGTATTCCATTGTATTCATATACCACAACTTGTCCAGCCATTCCCCAATTGATGGGCACCCCCTCAACTTCCAATTCCTTGCTACCACGTAAAGAGCAGCTATAAATATTTTTGTACATGTGGGTCCCTTTCCCCCTTCCATGATTTCTTTGGGCAAAAGACCTAAAAGTGGGATTGCTGGTTCAAAGGGTATGCACAGCTTTATTGCCCTTGGGCATAATTCCAAATTGCTCTCCAGAATGGTTGGATCAGCTCACAGCTCCACCAACAATGCATTAGTGTTCCAATTTTCCCACAGCCTCTCCAACATTTATTATCTTCCTTTTTTGTCATTTTAGACAATCTGATAGGTGTCAGGTGGTACCTCAGAGTTGTTTTAATTTGCATCTCTCTAATCAATAGTGATTGAGAGCATATTTTATATGGGAATAGATAGCTTTGGTTTCTTCATCAGAAAACTGCCTGTTCATATCCTTTGACCATTTCTCAACTGGGGAATGACTTGGATTCTTATAAATTTGATTTAATTCCCTATATATTTTAGAGATGAGGCCTTTATCAGAAGCACTGGCCTCAAAAATTGTTTCCCAGCTTTCTGCCTCCCTTCCAATTTTGGATGCATTGCTTCTGTTTGTACATAATTTTTTTAATTTGATATAATCAAAATCATCCATTTTGCATTTTATAATATACTCTATCTCTTGTTTGGTCAAAAACTGTTTTCCTTTCCAAAGGTCTGATAAGTAGACTATTCCTTTCTCTCCTAATTTACCTATGGTATCACCTCTTATGTCTAAATCATGTATCCATTTTGACCTTATTTTAGTATAAGGTGTAAGATGCTGGTCTATGCCTAATTTGTGCCATACTATCTTCCAGTTTTCCCAGCAGTTTTTGTCAAATACTGAGTTCCTATCCCAGAAGCTGGAGTCTTTGGGTTTATCAAACACTACATTACTAGTGTCATTTACTACTGCATTTCCTGAGCCTAGCCTATTCCATTGATCTACCACTCTATTTTTTAGCCAGTACCAGATAGTTTTGATGACCGCCGCTTTATAGTAAAGCTCCAGGTTTGGTACCGCTAACCCACCTTCCTGTGAATTTTTTTTTCTTTATTTCCCTGGATATTCTTGATTTTTTGTTTTTCCAGATGAATTTTGTTATTATTTTTTCTAGCTGTATAAAATAATTTTTAGGTAGTCTGATTGGTATGGCACTGAATAAGTAAATTAATTTAGGCAGTATTGTCATTTTTACTATATTAGCTCTGCCTATCCATGAGCAATTGATATCTTTCCAATTATTTAGATCTGATTTGATTTGTGTGAAGAGTGTTTGGTAGTTGTGTTCATAGAGTTCCTGGGTTTGTCTTGGCAAGTAGACTCCCAAGTATTTTATATTATCTACCATTACTTTAAATGGAATTTCTCTTTCTATCTCTTGCTGCTGGACTTTGTTGTTCATGTATAGAAATGCTGATGATTTATGTGGATTTATTTTATATCCTGCTACTTTGCTAAAGTTGTTAATTGTTTCAAGTAATTTTTGACTTGATTCTCGAGGATTCCTTAACTGTACCATCATATCATCTGCAAAGAGTGATAGTTTTGTTTCCTCCTTGCCTATTCTAATTCCTTTAATTCCTTTCTCTTCTCTGATTGCTAAAGCTAACATTTCTAGAACAATATTAAATAATAGGGGTGATAATGGACATCCCTGTTTCACCCCTGATCTTATTGGGAAGGCCTCTAATTTATCTCCATTGCATATAATACTTGCTGATGGCTTTAGGTAGATACTGTTTATTATTCTAAGGAAAGCTCCCCCTATTCCTAAACTTTCTAGTGTTTTTATTAGGAATGGGTGCTGTACTTTGTCAAAAGCTTTCTCTGCATCTATTGAGTTAATCATATGATTTTGGTTGGTTTTCTTATTGATGTGGTTGATTATGTTAATAGTTTTCCTAACGTTGAACCAGCCCTGCATACCTGGTATAAATCCCACCTGGTCATAGTGTATTATCCTGGTGATCACTTGCTGTAATCTCCTTGCTAATATCTTATTTAAGATTTTAGCATCAATATTCATTAGGGAAATTGGTCTCTAATTTTCTTTCTCTGTTTTTGCTTTGCCTGGTTTTGGTATCACCACCATATTTGTGTCATAAAACGAATTTGGTAGAACTCCTTCTTCACCTATTTTTCCAAATAATTTGTATAATATTGGAATTAATTGTTCTTTAAATGTTTGGTAAAATTTACCCGTAAACCCATCTGGCCCTGGGGATTTTTTCTTAGGGAGTTCATTAATAGCTTGTTCAATTTCTTTTTCTAATATGGGTTTATTTAAGGATTTTATTTCCTCTTCAGTTAACCTGGGCAGTTTGTATTTTTGTAAATATTCATCCATTTCATTTAGATTGTCAAATTTATTGGCATAGAGTTGGGCAAAATTATTCCTAATTATTGCTTTAATTTCTACTTCATTGGTGGTAACATCACCCTTTTCATTTTTGATACTGGTAATTTGGTTTTCTTCTTTCTTTTTTTTAAATAAAATTGACCAATATTTTATCTATTTTATTGTTTTTTTCATAAAACCAGCTCTTAGTTTTATTGATTAATTCTATAGTTTTTTTGCTTTCAATCTTATTAATTTCTCCTTTAATTTTCAGGATCTCTAATTTAGTGTCTAATTGGGGATTTCTAATTTG
The DNA here is from genome assembly GCF_019393635.1 of Dromiciops gliroides. Lineage (NCBI taxonomy): Eukaryota > Metazoa > Chordata > Mammalia > Microbiotheria > Microbiotheriidae > Dromiciops > Dromiciops gliroides. The sequence continues at coordinate 297,592,258 of NC_057861.1, read as the reverse complement.
TTCTTTTTCCAGCTTTTTAAGTTGCATGCCCAATTCATTAATCTCCTCTTTCTCTTTTTTATTCATGTAAGCATTTAGAGCTATAAATTTTCCCCTAAGCACTGCTTTGGCTGCATCCCATAGATTTTGGTATGTTGTGTCATTATTGTCATTCTCTTGGATAAAGTTATCGATTGTTTCTATGATTTCTTGTTTGGCCCATTCATTCTTTAGAATGAAATTATTTCGTTTCCAATTGATTTTCATTCTACTTTTCCCTGGCTCTTTCTTACATGTAATTTTTATTGCATCATGATCTGAGAAGGATGCATTTACTATTTTTGCCTTTCTACATTTGACTATGATGTTTTTGTGCCCTAATACATGGTCAATTTTTGAAAATGTGCCATGTACTGCTGAGGAAAAGGTATATTCCTTTCTATCCCCATTCAATTTTCTCCAGACATCTATCATGTCTAACTTTTCTAGTAATCTATTCACCTTTTTCACTTCTTTCTTATTTATTTTTTGGCTAGATTTATCTAATTCTGAGAGGGGGAGATTCAGATCCCCCACTAGTATAGTATTACTGTCTAATTCCTCTTGTAACTCATTTAACTTCTCCTCTAAGAACTTGGATGCTATACCCCTTGGCGCATACATATTTAATATTGATATTACTTCATTATCTATAGTACCTTTAAGTAAGATGTAATTTCCTTCCTTATCTCTTTTAATGAGATCTATTTTTGCCTGCGCTTTGTCTGAGATAAGGATTGCTACCCCTGCCTTTTTTACTTTAGCTGAGGCATAATATATTCTGCTCCAGCCTTTTACCTTTACTCTGTGTGTATCTCTCTGCTTCAGATGTGTTTCTTGTAAACAGCATATTGTAGGGTTCTGGTTTTTAATCCACTCTGCAATTTGCTTCTGTTTTATAGCAGAGTTCATCCCATTCACATTCACAGTTATTATTACTGTCTATTCCCCTCCATTCTATTTACCCCCTTTGTACTTTTCCCCCCTTCTTTCACCCTATTCCTCCTCACCGACGTTTTACTTCTTACCCCTGCCTCCCCCGATCTGCCCTCCCTTTTTATCACCCCCCTCTCTTTTCTTTACCCTTTTCTCCCTTGCTTTTGTCCTCCCTTCTATCAGTCCCCCCCCTTTCCCTCCCCCTTTTGTTTCCCTAAAGAATGAGTTAAGTTTCTTTATCCCAATGAACGTATATGTTATTCCCTCTTTGAGTCAAATCTAATGAGAATAGGGTTGAAACCATGTTCCCCCCTCCTTTCTTTCCCTCTATTGTAATAGATTTTGTTTTCCACCTCTTCATATGATATAATTCATCCCATTCCTCCTCCCCTTTCCTCTCCTCCCCATAGACGCCCATTTTATCCCCTTAATTCTTTTGTATCATCACATCAAAGACAATTTATATTTATATCCTCTATATAAAGTCCTTCTCTCTGCCCAAATACATTTATAGTTCTTAAGAGTTATGAGTATTATCTTCCTGTGTAGGGATATAAACAGTTTAACCTAATAGGGTAACTTTTTTTTCCCCTCGGTTTACCTTTTTAAACTTCTCTTGAGTCTTGTATGTTGAGATCAAATTTTCTATTCAGTTCTGGTCTTTTCACCAGGAAAGATTGAAAGTCCCCAATGTCATTAAATGTCCATCTTTTCCCCTGAAAGAAAATGCACATTTTTGCTGGGTAATAGATTCTCGGCTGCAATCCAAGCTCCTTTGCCTTCCGGAATATCATATTCCAAGCCTTGTGGTCCTTTAATGTTGAAGCTGCCAGGTCCTGAGCAATCCTGACTGTGGCTCCATGATATTTAAATTGCTTCTTTCTGGCTGCTTGGAGTATTTTCTCCTTCACCTGATAATTCTGGAATTTGGCTACAATATTCCTTGGAGTTTTCATTTTGGGGTCTCTTTCAGGAGGTGATCGGTGGATTCTTTCAATGATGATTTTATCCTCTGATTCTATGATATCAGGGCAGTTCTCCTTAATAATTTCCTGGAATATGGTGTCTAGATTCTTTTTCTGGTCATGGCTTTCAGGCAGTCCAATGATTCTCAAATTGTCTCTCCTTGATCTGTTTTCCAGATCAGTTGTCTTTCCAGTGAGGTATTTCACATTTTCTTCTATTTTTTCATTTTTTTTATTCTGCTTGACTGATTCTTGGGGTCTCATGGATTCCTTATCTTCCAACTGTCCCACTTTAATTTTTAAGGCATTGTTTTCTTCAGTGAGATTATGCAGCTTTTTTTTCCATTTGGCTAAGTGAATTTTTTAAGGTATTGTTTTCTTCAGTGAGATTATGCAGCTTTTTTTCCATTTGGCCAAATGAATTTTTTAAGGCTTTGTTTTCTTCAGCTTCCTTTTCCAAGCTGCTGATTCTTTTTTCATAGTTTTTTTTGTTTTGCTTTCATTTCTCTCCCCATTTTTTCTTCTACCTCTTGCAATTGATTTTTAAAATCCTTTTTGAGCTCTTCCAGGAAGGCTTTTTGTTCTTGCGACCAATTCACCTTCCCTTGTGAGGCTTCAGATGTAGACAATTTGAGGCTATTGTCCTCATCTGAGTTTGTGTTGGCTTCTTCCCTATTGATACAGAAGCTCTCAATGGAGAGGGCTCTTTTTTGCTTCTTACTCATTATTGCAGCTTATTTATTTATTCTTTAAGTTGAGGTCTGCTCTGGGGGCACCAGGGTCCCTGTTTTGGGCTTCTTGTGCAGGTGTATAGGTGCTGTGTGACCGGGCTTTTACTCTGAGGCCTTTATGGTGTGTGGAGATCCCCCGCCCTGCACTTCCTGTCTGATTGTGCTCGTCCAGCCAGGCACCAGACCCCGGCGTCTGATCCCGCAGTTCGTGGCCCTCTCAGCCGGTGCAGGTAGGTTTTTCCACTGTCCTTCTTGGCCACCAGATTTTTGAACCAGGTTCCGGGAGCCTCAGTTGTTCGGCCGAGGCCTGCAGCTCCTGCTGACTTGCCCCAACCCCCTCGGCGCTGGGTTGCTGCCCTGTGCTGGGCCTCCCTTTTGCCCGAGTCAGAGCGACCTTTTCCTGAAGTCTTCTAAATTATCTCTGGTTGGAGGACTGTCTCTCTCTGTCTCTTTGCAGGTTCTGTAGTTTCAGAATCCGTCCAGAGGCTTGATTTAATGTTCGTTTTGAGGGAACAGAAGGAGAGCTCAGGCAGCTTGCTGCTTCCTCTCCACCATCTTGGCTCCGCCCCTCCCCAAGAGGCTTATTTCTAATGCCAGCACTCTCTTCATCCAGGTCTGTCATAGGAGAAAAGGTGATGGGGATCCTTAGGTATTCCTCTGTAAAGTATTACAGTCCTGAACACAGTCCAATAAGCATTAAAATCATCTTTTATTTGGTATTAGAGAAAGAGACTTGGGGTAGGTCAAAGACTTCACTCCTGGGAAGTTTTGAACTCATCAATGCGATATGATATTTGAGAAAATGAGTGAAATCCTAAACTGATTAAAGCCAAGTAAATTGTTCAAGTCTAGGGAGCTATAGAACAATTAAACTTTGCCCAATATCAGTTGTCAAATGTTATCATTTCTATTTCTACATAATATCTCACATTATATTCCGTTCTTGGCTCCATATTGTAGTTAGGTTATTGATAAACTAGGGAGGGCCCAGTATAGGACAACCAAGATTTTGAAGGGAATAAAGATCTTGCCATATGGCCTTGGAGAAGAAATGATTTAAAAACAAATAACCGTCTTCAAATACCTAAAGGGCTAATTCATGGAGAAGGGGTACTATTTTCCTCCAGAGATCACAAACAGGAACAATCATTTGAAAATGGAAGGAGATAAATTCAAGAATCAGTTGTTTTTACTGCAGTGGAGGTCTTTAAGCAAAGCATGGGTCAACACATGCTCCTGTAGAGGGCACTGTTATTCACGTAGGGGTTATACTAGATGAACTCTGCTCTGAAGTATTTTCTATCTCTGAGATTCTGTTAACTTTGGTATATAATGAACAGAAGATGTAATAAAATTAACATTGGTTTTGTTCATGCAAGCAGCAGCCTGTGAAAAGAATACATTAATTATGTAGCTCTGCCTGATTTTAAAAGAATTTAAACAAAGGTGAACATAATACTGTTATTTCAAAGGAAAAATAACAAGCATTGAACCTTGAACATTTTTTTCATTTTGAAATAATGGCAAACATACACTAAGTATATATTTTTCAAGTCATTTATCAGGCTAACCCTTAACTGTTCTGTAAATTTCTTGATATATACTATCACGGAGCCTATATAGATGTATAAGACTGATAGATAAACAAAATTCATCAGGTTTCAGCTTTCAGACACATTTCATACTCTGTTTTCTAAGGTTTCAGATGAATTAATTGCTTTTATTGATTTTTTCCTAAACAAATAAATTTTTTAAATATATGGGCCTTAAAAATTATACCATTCATTTCTTAGAGAATATTATGTGCCTTCAAAAACCGTTATTACATTATTACATCTTTTTATGTATACCTAAATCACAACTATATATTTTTTCAGTTTTATGAAAATCTAATCTATTTTATTGCTAATTTTGGTTCCTGGTCATTGCATATTACAGACACACAATGCAAGCTTTATCCTAGCATCTCCTAGGAGAAGGTAAAACTTGTATGGGCCAGCTTCAGTATTTTATTTGTAGAACAAAAGCTAAATTGTGATCATATAGGATCCAAAGTGGACTTCTTTATGCATCAGATCAAGTAATCCCTGATATCCCTTCCAAATATAAAAATCCTATGATTCTGAAGAAACAAAAGAGATATTTTATCTTAGTGAGAAGAAAGAAACACTGGAACTTCTTTAAAAGGAAGCCTTTTTTTTTTTTTTTTTTAGAAGTCACATTGGTAGTTATGTAGAGGATGAATAAGAATAAGGAGAAACTTGAGATAAGGAGCCCAGTTAAAATAGCATTACAATAGACCTGGTGAGAGGAAATGAGGACCTGTACTAGAGTGAGTAGTTGTAGGAGTATGGAAGAAGGAACTTGACAGAGAGATGTTGTCAAACAAGAAGCAATACAATCTGCAATGCATTGAATTTATGGTATCAAAGAGAACAAAAACTTGAGGATGAAACTAAGGTTGTAAAACTGATTGGCTTAGAAAATGGTGGATTCAGGAGAAAAGATGTAACTCTACCCTATATTTCCAGTTTTATTTGACATTATTTTCCTTTAGTAACTCTAAATTGTAAAAGAATAGGATTATTAGTTCTCCCTTTAAATTATCACCATCTGTATTCTACCACTGTTCATTTGTATAAGCTATCTCCCATATCTGGAATATTTTGCCTCCTTAGCCTTACAAAATTTGTTATGGACTTCAATTCAAGATGCCCCCTACTCCTGGATACATTCCTTGATTACCCCCAATTGCTGGGCTTCCTTGGTTCTCACTTTGACTTGTTTTATCCTTGTTAAGGGTAATGTTCTAGAATGTGAAGTCCTTGAAATAAAGAGATGATTTGTGCATATTCTTTTTCTTTAAATTTGTTTTTCTTTTTGTTTATGTATTCCAAATTTCTAGCATAATGTTTGTACATACTAGGTTTAATAAGTGTTTATTGATGTATATTGAAATAGATTGAATTTTATCTCAGCTACCCTGCTTTATCTGCACTCAAGGATTCCCAAGCAGAACTATTCCGGTTTTTGTTAGACCTATGATCTATCAGATCTAGATAAGTACCACTTCTAAGAGTGTCAAGACTGTACTCCTCCTGACTACTCAGCCCACTGAATTCTTGTCTACATCTTTCCATAATTGCATTGGCTCTAAACAATTACACAATAAGCACTCATTATGCCCACTATGTTCCAGGTACTGTTCTCAATGATAGAGATTCAAAGATAAAAATGAAATAGTACCTGCCCTCAAAAAGATTGCATTCCATAAATGGGAACATATATATAGATATAAATGATATAAAAATAAGTGAAAGGTAATTGGGGGGTCATTATATGTTTAAGAGATTAAGAAAGACATCATGCAGGAGATGGTCATTAAATTTAGCACTAAAAGAAGATTATAAACATCAATAAGTCAAAGGTGAAGAAGGAAAGTATTGCAGCCATGGGGTACAGCCTAGGCTAAGGCATAGTGTAAGAATATAGAATATTGCCTCTGAGAAGCAATAAAAAAGCAAGCTTAGCTCACCTTATATTATATCATAGGGCCTTTTACTGGTTCTTTTAATATCTTAGTCATAGCAATACACCAGTAAATATCTGAGCCTGAATTTGAACACATACCTTCCAGGCCCAGAGCTTCCTCCCCTGCAACACCAGCTGTTCTTAAATTTTCTCTCTCAGTCACACAGTGACAAAGACACAAAAGGTTAGTTTTGAATCTGTGTCTTCCCCAACTCAAAGTCCATCACTTTTTGAATAGCTGAACAAAGCAGGTAGCATAGAAGATAGAACATTGGTCTTGGAGTCAAGAAGACCTCAGTTCAAATCCTATTACAGATACTTCCTAGCTGTGATCTTTGATAAGTCACTTAGTCATGTTTAGCTCAGTTTCCTCAAGTGTAATATTGAGCTAATAATAGCACCTACCTCATAGAGTTATTATGAGGATTGAATGAAAAACTATTTATAAGGCATTTAGCACAGTGTCTGGCACAGATTAGGTCTTTAATAAATGCTGTGAAACTGGCCTTTGCCTCTGTGATTATTCTTTTCCATTTCTGGTGATAGGATTACAGACTTGGACTTAATGAGTTTTGAAAAGTTAAGATAATGAACATCTAGGAAAGCAAGAGCCACCTGAAGTTCAGGATTCAGGGAGCCACAATCCATAACAGGTTTTAAAGCAGGCTAACAATTGTGCCCTAAGGATCAAGGAATGAACCAAAGGAGTATAGCTGAAACAAGGACTCATTCAACTACATTTGAAAATGAACTTGGGGAGATCAAGGTTATGTAGGATATGTAGGAAGTAAGGTGAATATGATTATACTGACCTCAAAGACTGAAGCAGGACTGGGAAAGTGTGTCCCCAAAGTCATGGGGAGAGGATATCTGTACTTTTATTAGTGCCATATCTCTGAAGTAAATATCCCTTTGTAAGAGCTAATATATATTAAGTGGTTGAGTCAAACTCCAGCAATAGTCACTGGCACCTATTGGTGTGGGGCCCAAATCCAATAGGGGCTCAAGCCAGTGATAGCCCCAAATTTTTCATCATGTGCCTAGAATCATTAGAGAGAGATGTAACAGACCTTGATACAATATGTGAGACACATAGAGGAAAACATGAACTTAACTTCCATAACTTTAATGTGAGAAGACTAAATACTCCAATAAAATGAAAAGGACTGACAGATTTGATAAGAAAATAAAGCCTGATAATCTGTTACTTTTAATTAATATAACTAAAAGCAAACACAATAAAAATGAGGAACTAGAACAACAACAACAAATTTGTGCCTCAGACGACCACAAAACAACAAGAAAGAAACAAAAACAGGATATGTAGCCATGGTATCACAGTTAAAAAAAAATTGCAACAAAAATAGAGATGAAGGAAATTACTATATGTTGAAAGGAACAATAGGCAACAACTATTAATATGATGTTAATGTTCAATAAGTATCTCAGCATCTAAAGTCATGTAGAAAAAATTAACTGAATTACAAGAAGTCATAGATTGCATCACAATCATAGTATGTGATTATAGTATCCTTCCTTCAGTTTTACAGAAAGATAAATAAAGAAAGGAAAATATAGAATTAATCAGATTTCTGGAAAACTAAAGCTAAAACACATTTGCCTTCTAAATGAGAATGCCAAAGAATATATATTTTTCAGCACCCCGTGGAACTTTTAAAAATTGAATATATATTAGGTATCAGATATATTGCAAATAAACAGAAAAATGAAGAAATAATAATTACATTTTTTTCAGATAACACAATAAAAATAGTAATCAGTTCAGAGAGTAGAAAAGACATGAACAGAAATGGAAACTTTACAATAAAGTAATATACCATTCAGACAATAATTATGTGAAAAATACAGCAGAGAAAAATGTATTAGAATTTCTGTTATGAAGTTAAAGTAGTCCTTAAAGGTACTACTAAAAATATGCAATAAAAATAGAAAAAGTAGAGAATTACTAAAATAAATATGCATTTTTAAAAATTAGAAAGCCACCAAATAAACATAATATGAGATATTAAGAATTGGAGAATAAATACACAAAATAAAAACCAATAAAATGAAACTACATCAAAAACAAAAAATCATTTATTTGAAAAGACTATAAAATTGATAAAGCTTTAGACTACATGGCTGATAAGAGCAGAAAATCAAATTAAGAAAATGACATATGAACAAACTGAAATCACAATAAGGCATATGAAATAGAGAATTATCAGATGCATAACCAGAATAGTTTTATTCAATCTTAGAAAAGAAAAGAAAACTAGTTATGGAGGGAACTAGTAATGGAGGGAAGTATAAGTGCTGTAGCAATGTATGGGAGAGATGATGACTGCTGATCCTGATGGATTCTCAAGAGAATTCTATCAAGCTATTAAAGAAAAAATAATATTAATATTACTCAAATTATTCCCAAATATTGAGAAAGGATGTGTTTTTATGAGACAAATATAATAGTAATGCCTATACTAGGAAAGCAAAAGCAAAACAACAGATAAACACTATTAATGAATATCAATTAAAAAATTTATATAAAACCATCCAAACAGATTACAACAAACATAAACAAACAACTTGTATTATCCTATTTAATCAGGAATGCATGGATGACTCAACATTATGAAAAACCAAAGTATCATAATAAACATGAAAATTTTCAAAACCACATGATTTTTAAATAGATTTAGAAAAAAGCATGTAGCAAAGTACAACACTAATTTATGCTAAAAAAATAACTGTAGACAATGTAAAATCTTGGGAGTCTACCTACCAAGACTAACCCAAGAAGTAAACACAAAGAATTCCAAAAAAATTTTTGCAAAAACAAAATCAGATCAAAACAAGTAGAAAAATATTAATTACTCCTAGGTAGGCTGAGCCAATATAATAATAATGATAATTGTACCTAAATTAATTTACTTATTTAATGCCACATTGAGGTAAGTCATAACTTCTTCCTTCAGAGAGCATTTAGTTATAAAACCTCTCAAATTGTACCCATCACTGCATTCATTCCCAACATTGTCTCAGGTGTGTTACTTTATGTTTCTGTCAAGAGTTTTCACAGACTGGCCATAGACAAACTTTGGAAAAAATATTTTAAGAATTTATGGGTCCAAAACTCAAAGAAAGGTAACATCAAGAGTCCCAGAAATAGCAGTCTCTGACCCTAATGAAGCAGTTGTTATAAGCCACTTGAAAGTTTCATATGGTTAGAATTTTGAATAATCACTTAGAATTACAAAAGATAAAACCTTGTAATAAAAAAAAAAAGTATAATAGGGACTGATTCATTTTCATGGAAAAATTCATCCAACTAATTCATAATAAATTTTATTTCTCAACTTAATGGCAAAAATAGTGTTTTGAGTTGTTTTAGTCAACATAATTTCATACATGTTAAGATGATAGCCATGGTCATATGGTTGCATAATAGAAGAAAATAGCAAAATAGAGATTCAAAGAAAATAAATAAATAATAACATGCTTATTTTTTCATAAAGGGATGATTCTTTGTCTAAAGATTCATCATTAATAATGTATCTACAATAATTTATCTGAATGCAAAGAAAAAATGAGAGAAAGTAGTTATTATATGAAAATTTAAAAAAATATAGTGTGATAAAGAGCTTATTATCTTCCAAGAAGATAGGAAAAGATTTGCTTTCTTGGGGTGGGGGGAGGAGAAGTATTTAGGGATTCAAATAGCTTGAAGAAGAGTATTACCACAGATTCCCATTGGTTAAATGCCTTGAAATATTGGGGGTAGGAATCACGGGAGGATGGAGATAACCGATTTGAAATGGCAATGGTATGAAATGAAGATTCCTTAGACTAGCTTCATAAATTAGTTTTTCAGGATGAACAAGGGTTTGATTTGGAGGAACTCAGTTTCAGAATATTTCTTATCACCCTTTATTACCAACATGAAAAATAGTAAGTACACTCATCTCCATGAAAATGAAGAAAGAAGGATTTGCAAAACTGTTCATAAGTCACATCCTTGAGTGATATATGTATAATAGCATGTACTTTTTATGTTCCTAGGTTATTAAAATACTACTGAACTCAACAAAAATCCCTCTACTATGAATTTCCATCTAGCAGTGATCTGAATTACATGTATTTATGTAAAATATCTGTCCCAAATACCATATTACTCTAGCATATTGCATTCACTGAAATGTACTTATAACCAAAAAAACCAACCCACCATAATTAGCTGAGGATTAGTTTAAACCAACTTTTACTATGTATTGAGTATTTAAATCTGAAAATAGCAAAGTAGCAGAAACAGTTTTAAAATAAGCAATGATCTCAAATTATGCTGGTCAAAAGCATTTACTTCAGATTGTTCTTCCAAGGACATAAAGTATTAAAGATCTCCATTGCTAACAAAATTAATCTATTCAATTGACTATAAGAAAAAATGTCTAATTTAAATGTCTAATTTCACATCACCTACATTTAATGCCTAGATGTAAAAAATGTTGGTCTGCAAAAATCTGCTGTCATGCCAGTCTACATTTATCTTTATGTTGATTCACTTTTAATAAATGAAATAGACGAAGCTAGAGAAATCTACAGGTTTTCATAGACTTTTCTAGAATTGGCAAAAAAATCTTCAAAATTAAGGATTTCTGTTCAGTGATGGATTAAGAGCCTACTCTAAGTTTTATGAAATTAATTTTTTTTTATTATCAGGAATAACTTTAAGTACTTTGGTATCTGCCTTGTTCAGAAAACTATGCCACTCATCATCAAACCCATCATAGTCTTTCTTAGATTTTTAGTCAAACCTTGGGCTCCCTGCTCCCCCCCACACACCAAGCTAATGCGCTGGCTGTGCTATGGCAGCCACCAATGCTGGAGTGTCCCGTGCATACCACATACAGGACTCTAGGGGCCTGTGCCCCCTGTTGTGTACCTGTGCACCTGTGCACAGGCTACAACAGAGGCCGGCCTGGATGAGCCCAGAGTCTCTGGGATAGATCCTCTCAGGATGGAGGGAGCTGGGGCTTTTTCCCCCAGCCATCTGACCTGGTGTTCTGTAAAGCCCATTGGACTTTTTGGCTCAGCTGAAGCAGAGGGGAGGGGCACCAGCTCCCCTTAAACAGAAAAAACAAAACAAAACCCTGAGGGCCTAAGGCTTTTTAATCTCAGCCCAAAGGCAGGGTCCCCAAATCAAAATCAATTTCCACACTACTCTCCCCAAAATACCCAAGAAACACAAAGATACCAGTACCCACACATTATATAATTGTATGTTGTCAAAAATTAATTGATTTTAAATCTCCCTTCCCAAAGAAAAGTTAACTTTTATACTCTCACCACCTCTAAAGTAATCTTGCAGCTTGTGTGTTTCTTGAGTCAGCCATGCAACCATTTAGAACTTTAGTTAAAATTATAAAATCCAAAATTGGAGGAAAAGGTCATGGGAAAAGTTCATAAATACTCTCTTCCTGTGCAAGTTATCCATGTTGTAAGATCACATTTTAGGTGAGGTTTTTTAATTACCTAACTTTTAGGTACCTCATTTTTCTCATATGCAAAATGAAGCAAGGCATGAATGAAATGGCCTTACTAGCTATTAATCAATGATCCCATGATTTCCTGAACGTAGTTTCTTTTTTCATTTGGATGAATTTCAAGACAAACATTCATTAGAACTATTTCTGTTCTTTGGTAGATGATATAATGAAGCTCCTATTTGTTTACAACCTATTCTTGTACTGAGTTTTGCTGGTATGTTCCCATTTTATATTTCAGATTATTATGGATTTGTCTTCTCTTGTCTAAGGGGATTCCTTTCACTTATGCTCATCAAGTCCTTCAATTCTCAGTTGTCTTTTCTATGATCGATCACTATTTTTGAAAAATGAACAATCTTGTCCCCAAACTTGTTCTATGACATTGTCCAAACTTAGCTCTACTGCTCCATCTCTGTTCCTAGACTATAAGTCTTTTCAGCTTGATAGAACTGGACAGTCAGTTCTAAAGCTTTCTCAAGCCCAGGGTCAGTTTACCAATATGATGAGGTATCAGAAGAGGACTATATAGCAGTTTATTATGAAAATCTTTTATTTCACAGAAGGGCTGCTTCTCTCTCTCTCTCTCTCTCTCTCTCTCTCTCTCTCTCTCTCTCTCTCTCTCTCTCTCTCTCTCTCTCTCTTTTCCCTCCCCCAAAAGCACAATATTAGAACTAAAAATTTTCTAAGGTCTGGAATTTAAGTCTCTTCTTCCTGGAGGTGCTTGCCAACTATACCACTTGGGGAACATGGAATTTTGATGAGGAATAAAGGTAACCCCAGGCATAAGGAATTGGAATGAAAAAATATTCAAGCTTTAATTACAAAGGCCTCTATAGAAATTTCACTGAAACATGATGGCAAAACTCATTTCGAACTGTATCCCCATCTCACTCCCTCCACCTTTCTTCTTTATATTCAGGTGGTGCTAGTGTATAGATTGTAACTCTTGCTACAGTTGATCATCCCCTGGCTCTCTGAATGTGCTGATTTCACAGGATATGCAACCACCTGCTGGCATATTAAAGGGCATGATCAAACTCATAATACACTAGATAATTCTTTTGAGATAAAATAGAGCTTCTCTGAGTGACAAACTAAGGTGTTTGGAGAAAATACTTTCCATCACTGAATATTAGTTATGTCCTTAGCAATCAGGTTCAGCTATTAAACAATTAGAGGTTCAGAGAGGTTGGATGACAGCTCTAAATATAAAAATATTATTTCCTTCCATATTTGTGGCTCCAAAGATCACACAAGATTATATGAGTCTAAATAAAATTTGAAATAAAGCTTTCCAACGAATTTGATCTGTATTAAAGGCATATCTGAAACCTGATGAAAGGAGTATTTGAAGAAGCTTTTTGAATTAATCATCTTAAAGTTGTATAAAATCAGAAGCCAGATTAAGGTATTGACTAATAGCATAACTAATGCTATTTTAATATTGGTGAGTCAAGGACCACTTGGTAGAGTTCAAAGGAGAAAAGGAAATCTGGTCAGAATGACAGAGTCAAGGACCTGGAAATGAATGATCCTGTTTCATAGCCATTGCTGAGCCTGATCTCTGCCCCAACCTTCCTTAGCACACACACCTTATTTGAGGGAATTGTGAAACTTCAAAGGAATGGCTAAACATTATTTCTTCTACAGAAAACAATATATTGTTCCGGGTGAACAAGGATACAGTGGCACTGCATTCATGTATAGAACCTCAGACTCCTGGATTAAAAAAAAAAAATTGGCATAAATGGTAAAAGAGTAGCAAGAACAAACTAAAATGCAATTTTTATTGGTGATTTGTCAAGGTTCACCGACTCCATAATGTACATTCCACAGCAGCTATCATCTGCTCATGAGGCAGGATAACAATGACCACTTGCTTTTAAAAAAATATAATTCTTCCTCACTACTCCCCCACCAAGAAATAAAGAGAGAGGAGGAAGAAATTTTGTTCCCTTCCCTTCATTCCCCTCAATGCATTTCCATGTATTTAAAGTGTGGAATAAAGGAGTGGAGTAGAGTTTAATGGGATGTGAGGGGAACATTGACCTTGGCTCAAAAAAACTGAATTCAAATCTTGTTTCTGCCACATATTAATTGTGTGAAAGACTGCATGGTGCAGTGAGGAAAACACTAGACCTGGCTTGAGGAAGATTTACGTTCACATCCTGATTTTGACATTACCTGTTTGTGAAGCCCTGGACAATTAAGAACTCTGTGCCTCAGTACCTCCTCTGTAAACTGAAAGAGTGAGACTTGATAACCTTAAGGCCTCATTTCATTAAAAAAAAATCTATTATCTAAATCACTTCTGTAGGTAGCTTCTAGGATATATTAGACAGAGCACTGGAATTTGAATGAGGAAGAAAGACCTCCTTCTCAGACACTATCAGTGCAACACTGGGCAAATCACCAACATATCTCAGTCTCAGTTATCTCATCTATAAAACTGGGAAGTTGAATCAAATGGCTTCTAAGGTCTCTTCCAGCTCTAAATCTGTGACTCTATGATTTTACATGAGTCAATTCATATCTCTGAGCCTCAATTTCTTCATCTATCACAATAGGAATGATGATGCATTTACTATCTAACAGAACTATTTAGAGCAAAATGCATTTTAAGCTATTTGGTGCTATATAAGCATGTGACATTAATATTTGGTTATTTAATGAGCAGAAAATTTATCTAGTGTCAAAAAATCCATTCAAACAGAGGAAAATTCTGCATTATAAAATACCAATACTTTCCTATAAGATAAAATTGCCTTTTTAAAATAACCTAATTATCTACTGTATCATTCCAGCAGAAGGGGAAGTACAGCATGGTTCTCCTTTTACCTATAAGATCACTCCTTTGTCCTTTTAAGGATCCTTATCCAAATCATGCCCTTTAACCATAGGTGTCCCACAAGATTCTGCCCTGGGCCTTCTTCTCTTCTGCCTTAAATACTACTTCACTTGGTGATCTCATCATTTCCTGTGGATCTAATTACCAATGTTTCTCAAACCAACCTAACCTGACCTAATGGCTCCACTGACCTCTTATCTGTCATTTACAACTGCCTCTCAGACATCTTGAAATGGATATTCAGTAGACTTCTTAAACTCAGTATGTCCAAAATGGAATTCATCTTTCCTTCTAAATTCTTCCTACCTCTCAACTGCCCTATTACTGTAAACACCATCCTTATAGTCCCTCAAGCTTTCAACCTATGTGTCATCTTTAATTCCTCACTATCTCTCACCCTCCTCTCTAATTTGTTACCAAGTTCTACGGATTCTATCTTTACGACATTCCTCAAATATACCATTTTGAATCTACTACCATTCTGCTGCACCATTGACTCATGCCCTCATTACCTCATGCCTGAACTATTTCATAAGCTTTCTAGTTGGTCTTCTTGTTTCAAGTGTCTCTTCACTTCAATCCATTCTCCATCAAGTCACCATAGGGATTTTTCTAAAGTGCAAGTTTGACCGTGGAATGTGCCCACTTCCTACTTCATAAATTCAGCAATGCCCTATTAACTACAGGAACAAAATCCTCTATTTGGCATTCAAAGGCCTTCATAACCTAGTCCCTTCCTATCTTTCCAGTTGTCTTACATATCACTCCCTTCCTATGCATTCTTTTTTTTTTTTTTTTAAACAGGGCAATCAGGGTTAAGTGACTCGCCCAGGGTCACACAGGTAGTAAGTGTCAAGTATCTGAGGCCAGATTTGAACTCAGGTACTCCTGAATCCAGGGCCTGTGCTTTATCCACTGCACCACCAAGCTGCCCTGCTATGCATTCTTTAATGTAGTGACAATGGCCTTTTTGCTGATCCACAAACAAGATACCCATATTTCAGGTTTAGTCATTTTCTCTGACTATCCCCATCAGATAGAATGCTTTTCCTTCTTATCTGTGCCTATTGTCTCCTCTGACCTTCTTTAAGTCCCAGTTAAAAACCCATATTCTACAGAAAGACTTCTTCAACACCTCTTATTTCTAGTGCCTTCCCTCTGTTAATAATGTTCTATTTATCTTGTATATACCTAGTTTGCACATATTTGTTGAAGGCAGGGACTCTCTCCAGTCTATTTTTGTACAACCAATACTTATTACAGTGTCTGCTAGCATATAGCAGGCATTATGTAAATTTTCATTACTGTACCTAACATTTTTAGTACAATTCTGAATAATAATTGTAATAATGGACAGCTTTGTTTTATGTAGGATATTATTGGAAAAGTTTCCAGTTTTTCCCCATTACAGATGATGCTTACTCTTGGTTTTAGATAGATACTACTTATCATTTTGGGAGAAACTCCACTTATTCCTAGGCTTTCTAGTGCTTTTAATGGAAATCGGTGCTATATTTTGTCAAAAGATTTTTCCGTATCTGTTAATATAATCATATGATTCTTCCTATTTTTGTTACTGATATGCTCAATTATACTTCTACTTATTCTCATATTGAACTAGTCCTCCATTCCTGGTATGAATCCAACTTGGTCATAGTCTGTGATCTTTGTGATATAGTTCTGTAATCTCCTTGATAATGCTTTATTTATTTATTTGTTTGTTTGTTTGTTTGTTTATTTATTTATTTATTTATTGCATCAAGATTCATTGGGAAATTCATCTATACTACTATGTTTTACTTTATATTTTGCTATTCTTCATTTAGGTTTGAAAACTAATTTTTTGTCATAGAATGGATTTGGCTTGAATCTTTCTTTACCTATTTTTGCAGACAGTTTATATAATATTGGAGTTAATTGCACTTTAAATGATTCATAAAATTTTCTTGTATATCAATTTTATCCTGATGTTATTTCTTCCACTTGGGGAATTCATCTGTGGCTTGTTCAAATTCCTTTTCTAATATGGGGCAATTTAAGTATTCTATTTCCTCTTCTTTTACTCTGGGTAACTTTTGCTTTAATAAATATTCATCCATACATTTTATTGGCATATATTTGGACAAAATAGCTCCTAGTAACTGCATTAATTTCATCTTCATTGGCCGCATATTCAACCTTTTCATTTTTGCAACAGGTAAGTTGGTTTTCCTCTTTTTGAAATCAAGTTATCCAACAGTTTTATGATTTTATTACTATTTTCATAAAAACAGCTCCTAGTTTCATTTATTATTTCAATATTTTTTACTTCAGTTTTTATTATTATCTCCTTTATTTTTCAGGTTTTCAAATTGGGCATTTAAGTGGAGATTTTCAATTTGTTCCTTTTTAATTTTTTTTTTAGTTTCATGCACAATTAATGACTAATATCTATTTTTTTGATGTACACATTAGATATATAATTTTTACCCTAATTAATGGTTTGGCCGCATCACACAAATTAAATGATATTCTCATTGTTTTCATTCTATTTAATGAAATTTTTGATTGCTGCCATGATTTGGTTTTGACCCACTCATTCTATAAGATTAGATTGCTTAGCTTCCAATATATTTTAACATATGTTTCCATGACTTTTTTTTGTTTTAGGGAGGCAACTGGGGCCAAGTGACTTGCCCAGGGTCACACAGCTAGTGAGTGTTAAGTATCTGAGGCTGGATTAAACTCAGGTCCTCCTGACTCCAGGGTTGGTGCTCTATCCACTACGCCATCTAGCTGCCCCTCTTCCATGACTTCTTATTGAATGTAATATTTGTTACTTTATTGTGCAAAAGGTTGTATTTAATATTTCTTCTTTTATGAATTTGTTTGTGAGGTTTTAAATTCCAAAGATATGGTCAAATTTGTCAAGGTGTCATTCTCACATATGAGAAAATGTCATGGGCCTTTCTATTCATATTCAATATTCTCCATAGACCTTTCATATCTAACATTTCTAAAGTTACATTTATTTCCTTAACTTTTTCTTGTTTAATTTCTTGTTACTTTTATATAGGACTGAGAGGGGTAAATGGAGGTCCTCCATTATGTGCAGCTTCATAATCTATTTTCTCCTGTAATTCAGTTAACATTTTCTTCGAGGATTTGGATACTGTACCATTTGGTTCATATATGTTCAGCATTGATATTATTTTATTCTATGATATCTTTTAGGAAAATGAAGTTTCCCTGCTTATCTCTTTTATTTTTATTTTTTATTTATTTATTTTTTTTTAGTGAGGCAATTGGGGTTAAGTGACTTGCTCAGGGTCACACAGCTAGTAAGTGTTAAGTGTTTGAGGCCAGATTTGAACTCAGGTACTCCTGACTCCAGTGCCACTGCTCTATTCACTGTGCCACCCAGCTGCCCTTGCTTATATCTTTTAATTGGGTCTGTTTTTGCTTTTGCTTTGTCTGAGGTCATGGCTGTTCCCTCTACCTTTTGTACCTCAACAGAAGCATCATAGATTCTGCTCTAGACCCTTATTTTATCTCTGTGTGTGTTTCTGTTTCAAACATATCACTTTTATACAATGTCTTCTTGGATTCTGATTTTTAATCAGTTCTATTATGTGTATCTGTTTTATGGGTGAATTTATACCATTGACATTTATAGTTATGATTAATAACTATGTGTTTCCTCCCATCCTATTCTCTTCTGTTAATCCTTCTCTTTTTTTCCTGTCTACTACTTAAAAATCACTTTAGCTTTTGATTTCTGCCCCCTTTAATTTGGCCTCTCTTTTACCACTCCCCCACTTATTCTTAGCCCTTTTCATGCTTACTTTCCTCTTATGTAAAATGAACTTCTATACCCAAATATGTGTGAATACATAAAAGTACGTACATATACACATTTATGCATATATTTCCTTCTTCAAACCATTTCAAATATGTGTGAATATGAATGAATGAATGAATATGACACTGCCAGTGGAAGTGGTTGGAGTTCTGGGCTTAGAGACAGGAAGACCTGAATTCAAATTTGTTCAGGCATTTCCTTGTTGGGTGACCCTGAGTAAGTAGCTTTAATCTTTATTTGACTCAGTGTCCTCCACTGTAAAATGGTGATCATAATAGCACCTACCTTCCAGTGTTGTTAGTATCAAATAAGAGAAAATTTGTAAGGCTTTTAGCACAACTCCTGGAAGACAGTAGGAACCTAATAAATCCTTGACCTACCCCCTGCCCCCCTCCATCTCCTACCCTTCATCAGCCTCCCCTGATGCCCACATTCTTTTCAAAAAGGGATTAGTCAGATTTCCTTCTAGAAAAAGGACTAAATGTATGAAATAAATGTCAGGCATAAGACAAATCGTGCTTTCAACAACCAAATAAAATACAAGATTCCTAAACAAGCTTTAACAACTCCATGGAACTTTTTATAATTTCTCCAAAAGTTAAAGACACTTTCTGGGTCTTCTGAACAGACTTTTTTTTTACATTCACCCATGACCTTCCCTATCTATGTAATTTGCAAATACAGATCCCCTAAGTAACCAGGGTTTCTAGCTTAGGGTTTCTTTTATATCTATCTATCTATCTATCTACCAATCTACCTATCATCTATTTATTTCTTCATATATTCATTCATTCATCTATCTATCTATTCACTTATTACAAAATTTATTTATTTATTTGTCTGGTCATTTATTTATTTTTAATTTTCCCCAACTTATATGTATAATCAAATTTTCACATAGATTTTTTAAACTTTGTGTTTCAAATTCTCTTCCACCCTCCCTTCCCACACCCCTTAAGGACTCAAGCAATTCAATATAAATTATATATGTGTAGTCATGCAATACATTTCCACATTAGTCAGGTTCTGAAAGAAAATAGACCAAAAAATCTTAAGAAAGTGGAACTAACAAAAAGAAACACAAAATTTTACTTCAATCTCTCTTCAGTTACCATCAGTTCTTTTTCTGTAGAGAGATTACATTTTTCAAAAGTCCTTCTGAGAGCAACCTGATCATCATTTCTTACAGCACAATAGTGTTCCATCCTAGTCTCATCCCCCAATTTCTTCAGCCATTCCTCAATTGATGGGTATCACCCCAATTTTGAATTAAACTTTTTTTTTAATCTCTTTTAGGATACCAACCTAGTAGTGGTATTGATAGGTCGAAGAGTATGAATGGTTTGGCCATAGTTCTAAATTGCTCTATGTAATATTTGAATGAGTTTACAACTTTACCAAGAGTGTATTAATGTCTCATTTTCCCCATATCCCCCACAGCATTTGTCATTTTTCTGTGCTGTCCTATTATCCAATCCAATAAGTATGAGGTAGTAACCAGAAATGTCTTTTGACCTGAATCTCTCCAATAAATAATGAGTTAGAGCATTTTTTATATGGCTATAGGTGGTTTTGATTATTTCAAATGAAAATTTCATGTCTTTTGATCATCTATCAATTTGGGAATGGCTCTCATTTTAACAATTTGACTCAGTTCTCTATGTGCTTGAGAACTGAGGCCTATCAGACAAACTTGCTTCAATTTTTTTTTTTCATTTACTATTGCTAACTGTATTAACCTCCATCCTATTCCCTCTCCTTGATATTTTCTGTATTTTCTGTCTTCTTTCACCCTATTCCTCCTCAAAAATGTTTTGCTTTTGACTGCCCCCTCCATCAATCTGCCCTCCCTTCCTTCACCCCTCCCCCCATCCCCTTCCCCTCCCACTTTCCCACAGGGAAAGATATATTACTATACCCACTTGAGTGTGTAAGTTATTCCCTCTTTTAGCCAATTATGATGACAGTAAGGCTCTCTCACACCTTTGCACCTCCCCCAATTTCTCTTCAACTCCATAAATTTTTCTTGCTTCTTGTATTTGAGATACTTTACTCCATTCCACCTCTCCCTTTCCCTTTCTCCCAGTGCTTTCCTCTACCCCCTTAATTTTATTTTTTTAAGCTATCAACATGGGGCAGTTAGGTGGCACAGTGGACAAAGCACCAGTCATGGACCCAGCATGACCCAAGGCCAAATCTGGCCTCTGACACCTGACACCAGCTACAAGACCCTAGGCAAGCTACCCAACCCTTACTTCCCCACCAAAAAAAGGAAGGAAGGAAGGAAGGAAGGAAGGAAGAAAGAAAGAAAGGAAGGAAGGAAGGAAGGAAGGAAGGAAGGAAGGAAGGAAGGAAGGAAGGAAGGAAAGGAAAGGAAAGGAAAGGAAAAAGGGAAGGAGAAAGGAAGTGAGGAAGGAAATATTAAGTGCCTACTATGTGCTAGGCAGAGTACTAAGTGTTTTACAAATATAACAGAAAGAAAGAAAGAAAGAAAGAAAGAAAGAAAGAAAGAAAGAAAGAAAGAAAGAAAGAAAGAAAGAAAGAAAGAAAGAAAGGAAAGAAAGAAAATGCTTTAAATAAAGTAAATGCTTTAAAGATATCATCCCTTCATATTCAACTTACATCTTTGCCCTCTTAATACACTCTATTCATCTGCACTAATGAGTAAGTTCTTATGAGTTAGAAGTATCCTCTGCCCATGTAGGAATGTAAATGTAAACTTTTAAAATATCTCTCATTATTTCTTTTCCCTGTTTATCTATTTTGCTTATCTAGGTTCTTATATTTGAAAGTCAAATTTTCTGTTCAATTCAGGTCTTTTCATTATGAAAACCTGAAAGTCCTCTCTTTCATTGAATTCCCATTTCCCCACCTGAAAGATTTTACGCAGTTTTTCTGGATAGGCAATTCTTATTTTTAATCCCAGTCCCTTTGGCCTCCTGGAATATCATATTCTATGCCCTATGAAATATAGAAGCTGCCATATCCTGTGTTATCCTGACTGTGGCTCCACAGTATTTGAATTGTTTCTTTCTGGCTGCTTGCAATATTTTCTCCTTGGGAGCTCTGGAATTTGGCTATAATATTCCTGGAGGTTTTCATTTTGGCATCTCTTTCAGGAGGTGATTGGTGGATTCTTTCAATTTCTATTTTACCTTCTGCTTCTAAAATATCAGGGCAATTTTCTCTGACTATTTCTTGGAGGATGATGTATAAGCTCTTTTTTATGATAATTTTCAAGTAGTCCAATTATTTTCAAATTATCTCCCCTGGATCTATTTTATAGGTCATTTGCTTTGCCAAGGAGATATTTCACATTGCCTTCAATTTTTTCATTATTTTGGTTTTGCTTTATTGTTTCTTGATTTCTCTTAAAGTCATTAGCTAAAATTTTTTCAATCCTAATTTTTAAGCAATTATTTCTTCATGGAGCTTTTGTATCTCCTTTTCCATTTAGCTTTTGAAGCTATCGAATTTTTTTTTCATGACTTTCCTGCATCACTCTCATTTCTCTTTCCATTTCCCCCCACCTCTCTTACCTTATCTTCAAAGTTCTTTTTGAGTGCTTCTAAGGCCTGAGACCAATTCATATTTTTCTTGGAAGCTTTGGATGTAGTAGCTTTAACTTTGTTATCTTCTTCTGAGGGTGTATTTTGATCTTCCTTGTCATCAAAGGAGTTTTTTACAGGAAGCATTTTTTTCTATCTGCTCATTTTCCTGGCCTATTTCTTGAAATTTAGCTCCTTCTTTTTTTTTTTCTTCAGGCAATAGGGGTTAGGTGACTTGCCTAGGGTCACACAGCTAGTAAGTGTAAAGTGTTTGAGGCTGAATTTGAACTCAGGTACTTCTGAATCCAGGGCTGGTGCTTTATCCACTGTGCCACCTTGCTGCCCCCCAATTTAGCTCCTTCTTAAAGATGGGCACTGCTTCCAGGGCACACTGTCTCAAGCTTCATGGGATTCCAGGTGTTTCCACTTAAGAAGAGGCATGTTCCAAACTCTTCTGGTATGATTTCTGGTCTGTATGTAACCATAGCCCTGCTTTCTCTTTAACCTGGGAAAAGAAATCTGGTTCACTGTGGTTGAAAGCTTGGGCATGCCTGTGCCCCTCCCCAACCTGGAACCCCACTCAAGACTGCTTCCTGGTTCCAAACAGGGCAAAATAACAGAATCCCATCTCAGCACCAGCAGAGACTCCTGCAATCTCCCCCTGGCCATCTGCTCAACCCCCTCACTGTCTGGGTGCTGAGTTCCAGAAGCAACCACAGTCACAACTTAGAGGCTCCCCTGAAACAGCTTTCCAGGGTCTTGATCAGCATGGCACAGAAGTGGGGCTGGAATAGCATGGCACAGATGCAGGGCTGTGCTGCACTATCACCTTGGCACAACAGATCTTTCCCACCAAGCTTCTAAGCTGTCTTTTACTGGAAAATGATCTCACCCCATCCTTTTGTGTGATTTGCAGGTCTTGGAATTGTCTTATGGCATTGATTGAAGGAATTTAGGAGGGGTTTGTGGGAGGTGCTACGAGAAGTTACTGCCTTTCCTCTACCATCTTGGCTCTGCTTTCTCACCTTTATAATTCTATATGCTTTATCCTCCAGAATATCATATCCCAAAACCCCTACTCCTTTAATGTGTACTTGCTAAATTTTATTTGTTTGTGACTGTGGATATACCATATTTAAACTGCTTCTTTCTGGCTGTTTGGATTATTTTCTCTTTGACCCGAGAGCTTTGGAATTTCGCTATAATCCTAAGAATTTCCATCCTGAGAGTTAGTCAGTGGATTTTTTCAATTTTTATCTTTTCTTCTGGTTGTAAAATATCTAGTCAGGTTTCCTTTATATGTCCATAGGGAAAAATGATGTCTGGGATTTTGTTTCATTGGTTTCAGTTAGTGTAATCATTCTTAAATTATCTTTCATCTAATTTCAAGATCAGTTTTTATTTTAGTATTTTATGTCTTTGGAATTGTCTTCATTGTTTCTTTATGTTTCTTCAGTGAGTTTGTGTACTATTATCATGTTATTTCTCTTTTCATAATTTTCTTTTGTGGCTCTCATTTATTTTCTCAATTTTTCTTCATTAGATCTTATTTGATTTAAACATATTATATTTTACTTTTATTATTTCTTTCTTTATATGTTCTAGAAATCTTGGTTTGGCCTGTATCCAATCTGCATTTTTTGGGAGGCTTTGCTAGTAGATATTTTCAAGTCATTTTCTTCTTCTGAGTTTTTGTCTCTATCTTCCCTGTCTCTGTAGAAGCTTGTCATCATCAGCCTCATTTGTGTTGCTTTCTCATTTTTCCAAACTATTTCTTTACTTTATACTTTATGTTTGATTTGGGCTCTGCTCACCTCTATCAGAGATAACTAGCCTGAGCTTCTTTCTAGATTTAGGAGCCTATAGGTGTTAAGTGCTTCTAAGATAGTCTGATCTGGGTTAAATTATGGTCACTGTTCTCCTTTTCTATACCTTGATCCTTATCCAGGGAAGGTCTCTTCTATCACATGACAGCAGACCACAACCACCCCTATATTTGCTGAAACTACAGCCTAACAAATAGTGCCTGGTCCTGTACCCAGTGCTAGCATCTCAGTCCTCTGTAATGTCTTTCTGATGAGATATTTAGAATCCTTAAAATACTTTGGTTCTGAGAGCTTTTGGTGCCACCACTGTGGCTTCTGCTACTGCTTCTAGGTCCCACCTCTAGTGTATGTAGACAAACCCCTCTTTTCATCTTCTTAAGTTGTCCTAGGCAGGAAAATGACATACTATGATTATTTTATTTTGTTTATCCCACTAAGAGTTTGATTTAAGGTGCGTTTTAAAAGTTGAAGCATTTGTTTGTGAGATATGAAGAGGGATGCATAGTTCCCTCTATTATCTTAGATTCTCCTACTAATAATTTTTTCATTGGCTGACTTACTGATAGGGGATAACCATGCAAAAAAGAATTGATAATAAAATAAAAAATAAAAAAGAGATAATTTATCCATATGTCTACAAAACATTCAGATATATTTTGTTTTTGCTTATAGAGGACTATTAAATTTTCACTTGAATTTTAATTCAAACAATAAATATGCAGTATGAAAAAGAGTTCTGACACAATGGTTCCAATCCTTACTGTGTGACAAATGAGCTATGAAGAATCTGGTCAAGAACCTTAAGCTATCAGGGATTGGGCCTTAACCAACCTGAACTTTGAAATACTCTCATCATAGAAAGTTTGTGAGAAAATGATTAATGTTATTTTGAGCATAAAGCTTTGAAACTGAAGAAGGAAAATCCATGTGAATATGATCAACAATTAAAAATCCAATTCAATCTCATGCCAATTTATTATACAGCTTCTATGTACATGGCATTATACTAGCTCCTAAAGATATAAGTCACGAACAAAATAGTCCTTGCTCTTGGGGAGCCTACACTGTCATGGTGTGTGTAGGATGTATTTGGATAGATAAGAACAGAAAATATAACCATAATAACTATTATTATTGTAATTATAATACCTAAATGTTTAAGGTTTGTAAAGTGTTTTCCAAATACAATCTCATCCTCAGAACAACTCTAAGAGGTAGATGTTATGATTATGCCCTATTTTGCTGATGGGGAAACTAAGTTATTTGCATAGAATCACACAGCAAGAATGATTTAGAGCTTTGATTTGAACTCATTTTCCTGACTGCAGATCCAATATTTTCTCCACTGTGCCAAACTACCCGCTTTACAAAATAACTTCAAGAAAAATAAACAATTAGGAGAATCAGAAAAGTCTTAAGTCAGAGGTGGTACATGAACTATTCCTTTACAGAATGTAGCAATTATAAGCAATGGAGGAGAGGAGTGTATTACAAAAAATGTGAGAATGCTTATAAAATACACAAGAGATAGGAAAAGGAATGATATATGTATAAATATATATATGTATATATATGTTAGCAAACTAGTTTACTAGAATAGAGCATTTACAAAAGGGCATAATTTGAAATAGTTTTAAAAAGTATATTGTAGTCAGATTGTGGAGGACTTTCAATGTCATATGAAAATCATGTATTTTATTCTAGAGGTAAGAGAGAGCCATTGAATATGTAGAACTAAAGGAATGGAAGGGTCAGACCTGTTTGGAAAAAAAATCAAATTGCCCATATGGAGAATGGTCAGAAAAGGGAAATTGGGAGAAGAGTAACTAATTAGGATTTTTAAAATACCTGATGTTGAGAGTCAAAGTTATATTAATGATTATGGGAGTAAGCCAATTCTATCTCCACAACATATAGTCATGTTGTGGATGTAGACTTGGCAAGATTTTATAATTGATTAGCTATTGAGGATTAACTAGAGGGATGCATTAGGATGATTTAAGCAATGCAACATGGAAACACTAGAAGGATGATGCTACTTTTGAAAAAATGGGAAGAGAGGCAGATAGGTGGCACAGAGGATAAACCATTGGCCCTGGATTCAGGAGGACCTGAGTTCAAATCCTGCCTCATACACTTGACATTTGCTGTGTGACCCTAAGCAAGTCATTTAACCCTCATTGCCCCACAAAAAAAATAGGGAAGTTTGAGGAAAAGATAAATTGAAGGAGGGTAGCATACAAAGGACTGTTTTGGACATGTAGAATTTGATGCGTCTATTCGGCTCCCAGGTGGAGATGTCCAGAATAGGGTAGATTTATGGATGTGACAGTCATCTGCTTAGAAATAATAGTGGAATCCATGGGAATTCATGAGATAACTAAAAGCTGTTATAGACATGGGAAGAAGACTCATAAAAGAGGCTTGGAGGATGTCCTTGTTCTTGTTGTTTGCCCTTCTTTCTTGAAGAGGATCATGTTATCAGGAGGTGATGTCACAAACTTTCAGTGACTTGAATTTAAGTGAGGGAAGGTTGTGCAAAGTTATCAACCTCTTTCTGTCCAAAGTCATCTGGGTCAAATGGCAAAATATTCATCAGGGTGACTGGAGATTACCCCAAATGCAGTGGAAGACCTTAGACTTTTTTAACTAAGGTCATTCCCCATCTCAGTAATGAGTGAATATAAATGAATGAATGAGTTAATTAATTAAAAGGGAAGAAGGAAGGAAGGAAGGAAGGAAGGAAGTCTGAAAGGGAAAGGTCCTCAGGGTTTCTGAAACAGAAACAATTGCTAGTTGCACTCATTCTAAGCCATTAAGAGGCCAAACAATAGCCAATCAGGCTGGGGTTGGGATGCCCACCATAAAGGGGAATGACTAAAAGGATGATCTAGGAAAAGACATTTAGACTGAATGGTGAGGCATGAAGAACCAAGAAAGAGAAGTATGGAAGCTAAGCAAAGAACTATTACACAAAAAGAAGAAGAAATCTACAGCTCCAAAACAATAATAGAGGTCAAGAACAATGACAAATAAAATAAAGCAGTTGGGCTTAGCAGTTAAGAAATCACTGGTAACCTTGGAAAAAATGAAAAGTCAGGTCAGGAACCAGATTTCAAGTAATTAAGAAGTGAAAGAGAAGTGAGGAAAGGAATACAACTACAGATATGTTATAAGAATTTCATTTTAGGGGAGAAAATATAAGGTAACAGACAGACGATATGGCTGGATGAAATTAAGGTCTTTTGTTTTCATTTTTGTTTTTTTTAAGAGTAGAGTAGATATGAACATAATAAGAGGAAGGAAAGGAATAAGTATGGAGAGATTGAAGATGATAGGAAATGATTCAGAGGGGCTTGTTGTTGTTTGTCCTTCATTCTCAAAGAGGACCAGGAGGGGGCAGCTAGGTGGCGCAGTGGATAAAGCACTGGCCTTGGATTCAGGAGGACTTGAGTTCAAATCCAGCCTCAGACACTTGACACTTACTAGCTGTGTGACCCCGGGCAAGTCACTTAACCCCCACTGCCCTGAAAAAAAAAAAAAAGAGGACCAGGACAGATGTCATGACTTGCTACCAGCCTCACTCTCTCCTCCAGAGCCATCTGGGTCCAGTGAGAATAAAACAAAATGTTTTAAAAGAAGGGAGACAGAGGAAGCAATATTAGGATAGAAGGTTGTGATTAGATATGGGGGGGGAATGATGAAGAGAGTATCAGATCCAGTTAAAGAGTTCCTTAATCAAACTGACAAAATTATAGAATTTAAAAGAATACAAGATACCCCACTCTCTGGTGACACCATTTGCTGTACTTTGCAAGAAGCAGCACCAATAGATGGTTTTTTTGTTGTTTATAGTCTTTATAATTCTGAAGTTATTAAAACTTAAAATTATTCCAAAACTTTAGGAAAGAATATCTATCGTTCAATATAGTTTATTGCCTTTATAATCCTGTGAATTTTATTTTACATGTCTCAAAAATTGTTTCTTAGAAGTCCATTGGTTTTACCAGACTATCAAAGGGACCCATCACATACACACACACACGTTAAGATCCATCATTCTAGAGAGATATAAATCCATGATGTATCTTGCTTTTTAGAAATGGAAGAAGAAAGGCTACAGTTTCTTTGCAGTGTTCTACTTGAGGAACAGTGAATTACTCAGACAATGCAGGACTGATGATAAAGAGTTTGCTTTCCCCAAAACTCCAAAACATGTTTATTTTTTAAGTGTAGTCAAAACTACAGGAGGGTTCTATGAGTCTTGTGGAGAGTCTATATGTAGAGAGAACTCATTGGAATAAAATAGGTAATAACAGAAGGTTGCCATGTCAGTAACTCTCAGTTCAGCTCCTTCCTGGGGTTGAAGTTATCAACTATTTGAGTGCTTTATGCTTTTCTATTTGTTCGAGGGTACCTGTCAGTTCTTTTCTGTGATGAAATAAAGGTCATCACACTCACCATAGTCATTTTACATTTGGAGTGTTTGAACAAGATTTTGGCACCGTACAACCCAAACACATGCATAGCACCATAAAAAAAAAATAGTAAACTAGGCCTAAGCAATAATTCTTTTTCTTCAAAATATATAGGATGATGTTAGATATACAACTGATATCAGAATGTAAGCTACCTAGCCCAACAGTTTATACTAAAGGTCATTTCACACAGATTTTTAGCCATTACTTCAAATGTGAATCTGACATGCAGTACAAATGTAAAGCTCTATGAACACAACTATAGAAAATTTGTTAAATGTATTTAAGCAAGCTCTTTCATAAAAGATTATTGAAACATTTTTCAAAGAAGCCATGACTTTCCATTACTTATGTCTTGTTAGCTTAGTTTTGCTTAATGGATAGAGAGCTGGATTTAGGATCAAGGAGACCTAAATTCAAATCTCTCTTCTGATGTCTATTTGCTATATGACTAAGGGCAAGTAACTCTTTGACCCTCAGTTTCCTCATTTGTAAAATAATGATAATATATGAAGAACATACGTCATAAAATTATTGTGAAGATTAAAAGAGGAAGATTATAGAAAGTAACCCACAGGGGGCAGCTAGGTGGCGCAGTGGATAGAGCACCGGCCCTGGAGTCAGGAGTACCTGAGTTCAAATCCGGCCTCAGACAGTTAACACTCACTTACTAGTTGTGTGACCCTGGGCAAGTCACTTAACCCCAATTGCCTCACTAAAAAAAAAAAAGAAAAGAAAGTAACTCACAAGCTTTAAAATATATTAATATTAATCATCATCATAATTTTTTAAAGGGTAGAAAGAAAATTTGATTTGGAGTGAGAGGACCTGGGTCTGAATTTTGGCTTTGCCATGTATTATCTGTATAACATTGACCAAATCACTGTAACAATTTGTTACTCAGATTCTTCATCTGTAGAATGATGGACTTAGAATAGGTGATCTTTAAAGTACCTTCCAAGGCTAAATCTATTATCCTATGAAGACAACTGTGGGCATTGTTAAGGATATCCTATTCCAAATACCAGAATTCCTTGATAAAACATAAATGTCCAATACTAAATGGGTAATTGTGTATATTCTTAGATAAAGCTAACTTTTAAAATGTACAAGTTGTGTGAAGAATTGAGATTTCAAAGTAATATCAGAGAAAAATTATAAAATTCAGATACTGTAAATTTAAATCATTATTCAATTCAATTTCTACTCTCAGCTTACTTCATATTAAGCAGCTGGTATTGTTTCCTGTTACTCTAACCTTTAATAGATTATAGGCTTTTTGTTTCCTCTATCAGATTAATCATAGCTGCCTTTCAAAAAAGAAATCACTATATCTTTTTCTTTTGCACCAGGTATGTCCAATACATTTCTGTTTTTAAGTGTCCATAGCAACTTGTCTGCTCAGCATCAGTGAATTCTTACCTACATCAACCAACTCACTCCTCAGTTCCATACTAGGATATATAAGCTTTCTAAGAGTATTGTTAAAAGTAGTAGACTTACTTATTTTCCCAAAACCCCTCAGGAGAACTGAACTGAGGAAAGTATTGATTAGGAATGTAATACGGATTCAAATCCTGATTTCCCTGACCCTCATCTCCTCTTATTCATTTCTAAACCCTCTGCAGTCAAATCTCCAGCTTTATCATTTAATTGAAACTGTTTTCTCTAAAGTCACTCTAAAGGACTTTTCTCAGTTATCTTTCTTCTTGAACTGTAGCCACAGTTGACCTCCTAGGTACTCCCTCCTCTCTAGGTTTTCATGACACTACCTCCTCCCATCCCCATTCTCCTCCTACATAAATGACTATGCCTTCTCTTTTCTCTCTGCTGGATCTCCATCCAGCCACTATGACTAGAGCCACTCTTTAGAACATATAGGTTCTTTTCCTTTTTCCCTAAACATCTTTGAAAACAGACCTGGTCAAAGGGACCCATAGGCAGTTTAATGACTTTTTGGGCATAATTCCTGATCGTTTTCTGAAATGGTTAGATCGGTTCACAATTCCACCAACAATGAATTAGTTTCCCAGTTTTGCCACATCCCCTTCAACATTTGTCACTTTACCATTTCAACAATTTTAGCCAATATGATGCGTATAAAATAATATCTCAAGGTTGTTTTAATTTGCATTTCTTGAATCAATAATTATTTAGAACAGTTTTTATATGACTATAAATTGTTTTAATATCTTTATCTAAAAAACAACTGTTCATATCCTTTGACCATTTATCAATTGAGGAAGGACTTTGTTACAGATTTTTAAAAGTTCTTTATATATTTGAGATAAGAAATCTTTATCTAAAAACTGTTTATAAAATTGTTTCCCAGTTTTCTGCTTTCCTTTTGATCTTGTCTAGATTTGTTTTATTTGTACAAAAACTTTTTTAATTTAAGTTTAAAAGTGTTTGCTTACTTCCTTTCTAGTTTTCTTTCACTGTACTCTCCTCCAAGAATTTTACATAGAGCAACCTAGATTAACTGATTTGTTGTTCTTCCCATACCACACCCCAGATCCTGACTCTGTGCCTTTTCACTAGCAAAGTCCATGTCTAGCATGTTCTTCATTCATTTGCCTCCTGGCTTTCTGGGGGTCTTTCAAGACAGCTCAAATCCTACCTTCTGGAAGAGATCTTTCTTGCTCCCTCCATCCCCCACTTCCTCACACCATTGGTAGTAGATACCTTCTATAATGACTTTACATGAACACTGTATCTATAATCTATATCTTTATACATCTTTATCTATAATTATATCTATGTCTATATGCCATCTATATCTACATCTACATCTATATCTACATCTGCATCTATACATATATATATATATATATATATATATATATATATGTGTGTGTGTGTGTGTGTGTGTGTAGTTATTTGCATTTTGTCTCTCATTAACATGTGAAGGCTCACACTGTATTCTTATCTTTCTTTGAATTCCTTAGGGCCTAGCATAGACTGTTTTAAAATGCTTGTTGACTAGTTGATTAATTGAACTTGGACAACTCATGTGAGTTTTTATTTTCCTCATCTTTAAAAAATGAAATGGTAAAAACTGTGACTTACAAAGTTCCTCCCAGATCTCTCTCTCTCTCTCTCTCTCTCTCTCTCTCTCTCTCTCTCTCTCTCTCTCTCTCTCTCACTCTCTCTCTCTCTCTCTCTCTCTCTCTCCCCCTGCCTCCCTCCCTCCGTCCCTCCCTCCCTCTGCCTCTTTCTCTCTCTCCCTCGCTTCCACTCCTTCTCCCTCTGTTTTGCTCTCAGAGAATGAGAAAGAGAAAACCAGAAACAGAGAGACAGGAACAAAGAGAAACAGAACGATTTAAACCCATGTTAGTTAGGGTTTAGTAAGACAAAGCATGTTTATATGGAGGGCGGGAAGAGAGCTTACTATATAAAATCAAAAATCAAATTAATTTCTCTTACTGGGAATACAATCACCTTCTCTTTTAGAGGTAACTTACCTTAAGTGGATGAATACCTTACTTCTTCTGAAGCAGGAGTTACTACTCATCTATAAAGTGAGGGAGTTGAGACTAAATGCTCATTAAGCCCTTTCTGGCTCTAAAATCCTCTAATTTAGTCTGTAGGTGTATGGGCAGAATTTTTCGGCATTCCTAAGTGTCCGTATCCCCTATCACACTCCCTTACTGAATTCAGAGGCTATCTAGGGTCAGGAATAATCAAGGCGCAGCAACTAATGGGGGAACTGAGGTGGAGTGGTACAGGTAGAATGGTCACCTGACCTGAAGCAATACTAGAGTTAATGGCTTGGGCATGAGCAGCATTAAGTTTCTAAATACCAGGGAAAACCGCAGGATTCCGAGAGGGTGCAAAGAATGGAGCGTAAGTTCACTTGTTAGGGAAAAAATAATCCTTTTATAGTTTGGGCAATTTAAAACTCGTCTGCAATGTGGCTTTTTATGTAGAAATCATAAAGTATGATCAGATGCTCACTGGCATCTTCAGAAGTCTTTTAAAACTGTTTTAGGTTCTCTAGCTACAATGTAGATAAATCAGTACATACCGCCTGGGTCAGAGCCCGTTTTTTGAACCATAAAAATGGGATTTTAACTAAAAGTACTAAACATCACAGACCATTATTCTGCATTCACAGAACAATTCAATAGATATATAGCTATCTTGTCTACATTCTAAGTATCACCAGTGAGATGATATTTTATTCCCACTTTTCCTAAAATAAAGTCATGGTTAATTTACAGTGCTCTAAAACACCCTTATAAATATGGACAAAAAATTATCAGACCATGAATTATTATTATCAGTCTACTATGTTACTAAGAAGCATGAAGGTGAAAAAATAGTTATCAGCATTCTTTGCTACTCTCCTAATATAAATCATTGTTTGCACTGGAAAATCAGTCTAATGTATATTTTCAAAGCTGCTTAAAAGATTTTTAATAAAAAAATATGCTTTAATAGGAAAAGTAAACTACAGTTGAGTCTCTTCTCTATCTACAAAAAACATAGGAAAATATCTCAGCAAACCTGAGATACTGTTTCCTTCATCCCCATTCTCATTTTTCATTTTTCTTTTTGCAATTCTTATTCTTTCCTTTTATTATGATATTAACTATCTTTCCCAATATACCCCTTCCCTCTCCCTCTCTGAGTCAACCCTAATAACAAAAATAAAATGGAGGGGAAATATTCAGCAAAATCAACCAACTCATCTAAAAATTCTAATATTAACAAGGCTCAAGATACATAGCTGCTTACCTCTGTAAGGAAGTGAGGGATTTATATATTCATATGATTTTTGGTTAGACAAACTTGGTCATTAAGATGTAAAAATATTCACTTTTGATTATTTTATTGAGGCAGCTAGGTGCTTCTATTGATTAAGTACCAGGCCTTGAGTTAGGAAGATGTGAGTTCAAAGCCAGCCTCGATTTACTATCTGTGTGACTTTGGACAAGTCATTTAACCTGTTTACCTCAGTTACTTTAATTTTAAAATGAGGATAATAATAGCACTTACCAGAGTTGTTGTGAGGATTAAATGAGGTAATATTTGTAAAATGCTTAATAGTACGCAACACAAAGTGGATTGCTATACAAATGCTTCTTATTTATTATTGTTGTGGTTGTTTG
Organism: Dromiciops gliroides; assembly: GCF_019393635.1. Classification (NCBI taxonomy): domain Eukaryota; kingdom Metazoa; phylum Chordata; class Mammalia; order Microbiotheria; family Microbiotheriidae; genus Dromiciops; species Dromiciops gliroides. Next base: position 297,558,879 of record NC_057861.1, on the reverse strand, counting down.
CATTTCTTCCATGTTTGTGTGTGTGTGTGTGTGTGTAGGAAATTCCATATATATGGCATAGAAAGAAAAATATATAAATTAAAATTTAAGTATTACATGTATAATTTTCCTTCAATCTTTGTTTATTCACTCAGTTTATGTGTTTACCCTTGTTTCTCTGTATTTATCACAATTGTTTCCTGTCATTCTATTATATTCATAAAAATAATTTACTTAGCACTTCCTTAATCAATTATTTTATTTGTTTGTTTTGAATACTGTTTTTATTGTTGTTGTTGTAAGAACAACTGCACAGCTCTAAGGATACAAAGACAGAAATGAAAAGGCCTTGACCTCCCAAAAAGTTCCATTAGGAGAAGAAAGGAAAAGATAACACATACATACATACAAACACACATAATATATAGTGTGCAGCCTTTATATAAAAATACAAAATACACACTCAAAATATAGCAAAGTTATATACACAATAAATATGAGAGGTTTTTGTTTGTTTCATTGTGGAGGGGTGAGAGGCACTACCAATTCAGGAAACAGGAATGTCCTCAAGTAGAGTGTGGAACTTCAGCTGAACCTTGAAGTAAACTAGAGATTATAAGAGTGGGGGGTAAGGACAATAACATTCTGGACAAGGTGACAAAAGATGGAGCATCATGTCTGAGGTACAGCAAAATGGTCTATGGCAGCTCAAGAACTAGTCAGAATATATTTCATTTAATGTCCAGAAAGGAAAATACAACTCAGATTATTACTAATCTGGGGAGCCTTCTTTGAATGACAAAATGGGGGGCCTTCTTTGAATTCTCAATTAAGCTGATTTATTTTTTCATGATCAAGTAAAACTTCAAAAAGGTGAAATCCATATGGGAATGTGCTCAGGCAAATCTGTGTGCTAGATTTTGGAATTATTTGTGAAATGTTCATTTAAATGTTTCTTGTAGACTGAGGCTATTAAGAAAGGTACCTTTTGAGAAAATACAGTATTGACATGGACATATACTCCTAAATGCCCTTCAAAAATCTGTTTGCATTTTTTTGGTTGAGGAATAAACATATCTGCTGGCAAGTCAATCCACAAAATACACAAAGAAGGCTGAAGACTTGAAAGAACAGATCTTAGCTGCAGAACATTAGGCTAAAGAGATTGGGTGATTAATCAATTTTTTTTCTTGACACCTGGAAAATAATTAGTCATCTGTGATGTTGCAGAAAATGCATAAACACCAGATGTTTCTGTCCTGCCATATACAGTATCACTCATCTTTTTTTTTCTAAACTGTGATGTCTAAAATATAATTTAAGTAAAAGAATTGAACTAAGTGAATCTAAGCTTATTTTTAAAAAATTACCTTTTCCTACTATAGTCATAGTATTCCTCAAAATTACTATGCACAGATGTATTCACTGTTTTGCACCATTAAGTCCTGCAAAGTCTATTAAAAATTGATATCTACTTATCTATTCCTATTATGCCTTTCATTAAGAAAAATAGACTTTGAGGCCAAGGTGTTTCAGTGTGATTACATGAGGAACATTTAGAATAAGAATATGAAAAGAGTATAGTCTGGGAACCAGGAAATGACAAGAAAAGCCTCAATGATGTAATAACCATAAGAACGTTAAAGTTGTGCCCTGTCATAGATGTACTGAGATATTAAACCCATAGGACTTGTAAAAAATAAGCTCATAGTGAAAGTTAGTTTTCACTGGCCTATAATCCAACATCTAAATTTATAAACTCCCTGCTCAGAGATTCTGCTTACCTACATCATTATTGAAGTATTCATTAGGCACATTTCTGGGCACAAGCAGTACTAGGTGCTATAAAAATCAAATTAGCAGACACAATGTGGAACCTGCAGGTGCAGGCCAGCTATGTTTTGATAATAAGACAGAACATATAGCTTAGATATTAAGCTAAACTTTTATGCCACTGTAGCATTAATTGATTCTTATAAGCGATATAAAAATAGAAAGACTTTATATCAGTATAAATAATTGAATATATCCCATTGTTTCTGAGAATTGTATAATCCGATTCAAAGTTGAAATATGCATTAAATTTAAAAATGTTTAAATACATCTTATATTTTGAATTAATAAGGAATGTTATTACCTAATAATATTAATGAATATTATACGTCTTCTGGGTTGGAGTTTCAATACTACATGAATTTTGTTTTCATTTAACCTTCTTGAGTATGGGTTTCCTCACCTGTAAAGTGAAAGGCTTAGACTAGATGTCCTCTGAGGTCCCTTGAACATGAAACCCCTTGAAGTATGGTTGTCCTGCATATCCCATACTGAAGATCTAACCAACAGGATGATATTGTTTCTTTAAGTATTGTTATATTTTGTAATTGCCAGTGTACCAATTTAGAGCCCTTCCAGCTCTAAAACTAAGATCAAAATCTATGATCTTTTGTCCTAAATTACTTTCAAATCTACTTTGGACATGCCATTTAATATCTTTGGATGATAGAATAGAAATTAATTGAATACAGATTTTGCTTCATTTTTGTCTTTTTATTCTCAGAACCAGGAACAGTGATTAGCATATAGTAGGTACTTGATAAATTACTGATTCATTTGTATTACACATTTGTACTATGCAACTCTATCTACCACAGTTCTATGAAATTTATAGCAACCAATCTCTCTCTATTTTTTTATTGTAAAACAGATGAGGTCAAGGATATTAACAATTTCAGAGGTTTTTTAATTTAATTTTTGGATAAAGTGAATGATGCTTTCCAAATCCCATCTTTTGTGCAGTATTGAGGTCTAGATGGGGGCTAAAACCAAATGAAATCATAAAAGTATAATGTTTTAGAGATTTAAGATAATCTGGAAGCAATGTAGTCCAGCTCAAGGCTGACCAAGATTCTTTTCTTCAAGATCATCTGAGTGCAAACCTTAAAGCATTATATTCCTATTAACTGTTGTTATTATTATTATTACTAATATTATTATTGTTGGGAGCAACTAGATGGAACAGACTTGGAGTCAAGAAGACCTGAGTTCAAATATTGCCTCAGACACATACCAGCTCTATGGCCTTGGTCAAGTCACTTACCCCTATTTGCCCCAGATTCCTCATCTGAAAAATGAGCTATAGAAGAAAATAGCAAACCACTTTAGTATCTTTGCCAAGAAAAACCCAAATGGAGGTCACAAAGAGTAGGACATGACTTAAATGACTGAACAAAAACAATTATTGTTATTATACATGATAACTACATTAAAGAGTTGTAAATCAGTATTACATGAGATGAGAGGATTAAAATCAATGCCAATGTGGGTTCAAGGAAAATTTCAGAGAGCAAATGTCATCTAACATGGATTTTAAAGAATGATTAGAAATTCAACAGGCATCAGTTGAGAAAGGGTCAAATGATATGAACAGACAGTTTTCAGATAAAGAAGTTAAAACTATCTATTGTCGTATAAAAATGTTCTCAATCACTATTGATTAGAGAAATGCAAACTAAAACAACTCTGAGGTACTACCTCACACCTATCAGATTGACTAATATAAAAAAAAAAGGAAAATGATAAATGTTGGAGGAGACGTGGGAAAATTGGAACATTAATGCACTGTTGGTGGAGTTGTGAAGTGATACAACCATTCTGGAGAGCAATCTGGAACCATACTCCAAAGGCTTTAAAACTATGCATATTCTTTTTGCAGAAATAACACTACTAGGTTTATATCCCAAAGAGATCATAAAAATGGGAAAAGGACCCACGTGTACAAAAATATTTATCACTGCTATTTTTGTGGTAGAAAAGAATTAGAAATTGTGGGATGACCATCAATTGGGTAATGGCTGAAGAAGTTATGGTTTATTCACATAATGGGATATTGTTGTGCTATAAGAAATGACTAGTAGGTAGATTTCAGAAAAACTTGAAAAAACTTACATGAACTGATGCTGGCTGAAGTGAGCAGAACCAGAGAACATTGTACACAGTAACAGCTACATTGCGTGATGATGAATTGTGAAAGACTTAGTTCTCAGCAATACAATGATCCAAGGCAATTCTAAATGGCATGATCGGAAATGCTTTCTACATCCAGAAAAAGAACTATGGAGTCTGATTGCAGATAGAATCCCACAATTTTCACTTTCTTGCTAGATTTTTTCTTGTTTCTTGTTTCCTATGGTTTTTACCTTTTGTTCTGATTCTTCTTTCACACTATGATTAATGTGGAAATATGTGTAACATAATTGTACATATATATCCTATTTCAATCAGATTACTGTCTTGGGGAAGGGAAGGAAGGAAGGGATAAATTTTGGGGAACTCAAAATATCACAAAAATGAATGTTGAAAACTATGTTTACATGTAATTGAGAAAAAATGAAATGCTATTAATAAAAACGAGATTCAATAGGGGTAGAGAAGGAGCATGACATTAGAGTTATTGCAAAAGCAAAGATAGAGGTGAGAAAAGCACAGCATATATTTGAAGGCTAAATAAATTCAACATAACTTCATTGGAACATGAAGAGTACTGTGGTATAATGAATAAAGATTTGGCTTCAAAGTCAGGAAGACCTAGCTTAAAGTCCCATGTGTGATGCGTGCTGACTGTCTGATTCTGAATAATTCACTTGTTGACATGGTTCAACTTAAGCTTTCAGTGCTCTAGGCAATTTTCTACGGCCACAAATTGCATAGAAATTTTTAACTTACATTGATAAAGTCAGGTTTCCTCACCTAGGTGTTCCCTATAACAATGATGTCATACATCCATATAGACATCCCTATCATATAGAGTGCACAGGGACTTATGAGAGGTAAAATTTGATTTATACATACTGGTTCTCAAAGTGTTGTCTGCATGGTCCCGGGGAATCCCTTAGCCCCTTTCAGGGAATTTGGGGTCAAAACGATTATAATAATAATATTAAGGTGTTATTTGTCTATCCAAATACTCCTCCTTTTCCAACAGATATATATCTCTTTGATGTCATATTGTCTTCACATACTTCAATCAATCCGCTGAACATATTGCAACAGATTGAATATGAAAACAGCTATGAGAAACCAGTCATCTTCTATTGAGACAGAAATTTTACCGATTTGCAAAGAGATGTAAAACAATGCAACTTTTCTCACTGTATTTTTTATATTGGTAAATATAGTTATTTTCATTAAATTGTTATTTATGTTAACATGTAATGGGTTTACTGTTGCTATTTTAATGAATAAATGTCTTAATTTTACCTGTTTTAATCTCTAATATGCTAAATACCAATAGATATAAACAATAAACAAAAATTCTTTAGGTTTCTCAATAATTGTTGAGAGTCAAATTTATAAAAATACAAGTCATTCCCCAATTGATAAATGGTCAAAAGATATGAATAGTCAATTTTCAGACAAAGAAATCAAAACCATCTATAATCATATGAAAAAATGCTCTAGATCACTATTAATGAGAGAAATTGAAATTAAAATAATTCTGAGGTATCCCCTCATACCTATCAGAGTGGCAAATATAACAAAAATGGAAAATATTAGATGTTGGATGGGATGTGGGACAGCTGGGATACTAATTCACTGTTGGTGAAATTGTGAAAAAATCCAACCATTCTGGAGAGCAATTTGGAACTATGTCCAAAGGGCTATAGAACTGTGCATACCCTATGATCCAGCCATACCACTGCTAGGTTTATATCTCAAAGACATCCCCAAAAAGAGAAAAAGATCAATTTATACAAAAATATTTATAGCAGCTCTTTTTGTGGTGGCTAAGAATTGGAAATCAAATGAATGCCCTTCAATTGAAGAATGATGGTGATGGAATATTATTATGCTATAAGAAATGACAAGCTGGATGACTTCAGAAAGACCTGGAAAGACATGTATGAAATGATGTATAGTGAAGTGAGCAGAGGCAAGAGAACATTGTGCACAGAGCCAGCAATATTGTTTGATAACGAACTGTGAATGACTTGACTACTCTCAGCAATACAATGATCCAACACAATCTCAAAGGACTGTTGAAGAAACATACTATCCACCTCCAAAGAAAGAATTGATATTGATGGAATAGACTGAAGCATGCTATTTTTAACTTTTATTTCATTTTTTCTTTTAATCAAGATTTCTTATACAAAAATGACAAATATGGTAATGTTTTACATAATCCTACATCTATAACCCATATCTGTTTGCTGCCTCAAGAAAGGGGTGAAGGGGAGGAGGGAAGGAGGGATAAAAACTGAAACCCAAAACTGTAAATAAACATGTTTTTTACAAAAAAAATTTAACATGAATCAGATACCAAAAAGTTTAAGAATTGCTTTTCTTAGCACAATATTGTGAAGGTCATAAATTGTCAAGCAAAAGTGATTTAAGTGGAGAAGTGACATGAAACAATGTAGGCTTAAAGAATATCAGCCTGCTGCGTTCCAGGCCAGTATGAGGGAGGACCACCTTTCCCTTTCCCAGGCACTTGGAAACACTGGTGCCTGCTGGGGTCAGGGTCGAAAAGGGGCTCTGCCATTGATTCTCATTCCAACCCCTTCATTTTAGATTCTAGAAATAAGGAAACTGCCTTCAGGAGAACTGATTTACTGAAGGTCACAAGGGTAGTCAATATTAGATAATAAATTATTTGAATGATGGTCCTATATCATATCTCTCATTGTATCCCTAGAACATTTCACAGTGGCTTACATATAATAAGTACTTATGAAATGTTTATTGAATTTCAATGAAAATAATTAAAATAGCCCCTCTATTAGATGGCTCCTGGGTTCTGTCCTAGCCATTTTTTCCTAGTTTGAAGAACATTTCATTGAAAAATTCAATACACACTTGTTAAACACTTACAAGCTTTTGGCACTATGACAGGCATTGTGAATACAAAGAAAAATATGGCACTACACTGGACACTTGAATACAAAGACCTACTCTCAAGAAGTGTACTTTCTACTGGCAAAGAAATAGATGGGTACTAGGAAATCATTTGAGGAGAAGGAGAGAGAGAAGGAGAAGGAGAGGGACAGGGACAGGGACAGGGAGAGAGACAGGGAGAGGGACAGGGAGAGGAATAAAGTAATAACTAAGACAATCATTGGAATAATGAATTAAAAATATTTTGGAAAACATAAAGCATCTTTCACATGTATTATTATAATTAAATGAATTTATTTTATTAAATATAAGCTCTAGATTTTCATAGTTGAATATAGGACATTCCACAAATCACTCAGTTGGGTTTATGTCTCCACTCAAGTATTGATTTGGGAACCTTAGAATATGGATTATATTTGGATCTAGTAGTACTGAAAGGCAAGGTCTAGTTTAGGTTTGTTCCTCCACATCATAGCTCTGATTCATGCTATCTCTGAATGCTAGTTCCTTCTAGGTCCAGGAACTTTGCATGTCAGGAAAATTGCAGTCCAGGAAATTTGAATAAAGAAAGCCTGTGCAAGATGATTTCCCTCTCTAGCAACTTGCTCACTCTCATACTCTGGCTCTGATTTGATACATAATTGTAATTATTAGGAAAAAATGTGAGCTACAAAGATTCAGGACAGTTTCACTCTTTATTATATCTTTTAGACACATATGCATAACTGATATCCAATAAGATATAAGTTAAACATACTTCAACAAATCAATAAAATGATTAAAAATTTGAATAAACATTTCTTTTGAAATGATTATGTGGGCCCATAGTACAGTGCCTGGAATTAATAAAGGCATTAATAAAACTTTGTTGTTTGGTTGATGACTGATGTGTAGGCAAAACTTTACAGGGACCTTTTTTTTTCAGAACTTCTTATCTCCACTGTTTTAAAACTAAACATATATACTATCTTACCAGCACTTTGCCCTCAAAATTAAATGGAAACTGCAGAAATTGCATGATAATTTTTAATTTATATGTGGAAAAATGCTATTGAAAAAGGGTATGATAAAATATTTTATAACTGTACTCTAAGAATTATGAATTTTCTGAAGCTTAGAAGTATACTGTACTTTTAGATAAAAATATTGTGGACTAGATTTATGAACAGTAAGGAACACAAACATGAGGCATGAAAAGATCGTGCTCAATAAACGGAGAGTTTTCTGGACAGTTTAAAGCTTATGTTGTATCAAGTCTGGAACCAATACTCTAATTTCTTTTCTCATAATCACAGAACCTCTGGTGGTTGGTGATTACTTTTCCCCTAAGTATTCCAGGGAAAATTATTAAATGAGACAATATTTGTGAAGTTATTAGGACAGTGCCTGGCACATAGTAGGTCCTTAATAAATGCTTGTTCCCTCCCCCATCCAGAGGTATCCTCAGGTGTTTATAGTTTCTAATGGTGTTGCAGAAAAGACCATATTGATGTGTTTCTTTTTAATTATTAACCATAAGTTAGTCTTTAGAAAGGGAATTTATTAAGCCAGTAGAGCAAGCACAAGTGTTACAAAAATGTTCCCCAAAACTAGGGGCATAGTCTCCCTTGTAACTATAAGGTTCCTGGGGAGAGTTGTCTAAAACTTAGCAAGCACTAGAAGTGATAGGGTAAATGTGTAGCTTCTGGTTTTTGGACATCTTCACCCTTCATGTATTTCTTATGAAGTTCTCCTTAATTATTGTTCCCTGTTCCAAGAGTAGGTGCCTCTGTATAGTTTCAAAACTTTTTTTCTTGAGTGTGACTTTTATTTAACCTCAATGTGTCCTTCAGTTCCCAGTGTGTACTCTGCCATTAGCTACTGCTATTCCATGGAACTATTAGCTCCAGTGGATAATGTTATAGTTACCTCTGGGAATTCCCATCTTTTGACATTCATAAGTCAATGATGGGGGAAGGTACTGGAGAAAAACTATTCCCCTTCTCCCCTGAAAGAAAACTTCTTCTCCAGATTCATTCACTTCTCAATTCGTCTACTACCACAAGACTGATCTCTGTTGGAATTGTAGAATCCCTGGACTATTGTTGTTCTGTGATTTTTTTTCCAGTCCTGTCTTACTATTTGGAACCCCATTTGGGGTTTTCTTCGCAAAGATACTGAAGTAGTTTGCCATTTTCTTCTCCCGCTCATTTTACAGATGAAGAAACTGAAATAAACAGTTAAAGGATTGCTAAGGCCAGATTTGAACTCAGGAAGGGGAGTTTTCCTAACTCAAGGTCCAACATTCAACCCACTGTGCCATCGGTGTTCTTATATATCTGTGGGCCATGGAACACTACAATCTGTAGAGAATTCAAATTAAGTATCATTAAAAGAACAACAGAGAAGTGCATGTTGTCTTATAGTAGGAAGTAACATCATTAATGAAGAATTTTGGAGAATTTTGGACTTTCTGTTTTAACCACAGCTCAAAGGTGTATTTCAATCTTTCAGTCAATAAAAGTTATCTCCTGTTTGATTTCATTTGCTTTTTCCATCTAATAAGCCAGAGACCCTGCAATAGTCTCACATTTTTAAGAGGTTCATTCTATCAAGTTTGCTTTAGATTGATTGAATCAATCAAAATGCCACGGTTTTCTATAATTACATTAAATAGGGGCAGGGTAGGGTACAACCCCTACTCTTGTACTTAAAATCAATTTTGTGTCTGTTGTTTCATAAATGAAAGATATTGCTTTTTTTTTCTTTCTCTCCTTTTAAGTGTGATTCCATCATTACTCTATACCTAATGCATATTTCAGGCTCTATTTTAGCCAATAGATTTCGGGTTTTAGAGAAACATTTTCTGGAGATATGACCTGAAGCAATTGGGTTGGTTTATGTGCTTTATCTATGTCAGGAAATATGAGACCTTCCTAGTCTTTCCTCTATAGTGAGGGGAAAGTCCATTAGATAAATGCTGAGCTACAGGATTATCAAAGCCTATTTTTTTAAATTTAGTGGCAACTAAAGCCATCTGTCCTACACTCCTTTTCTCAGACTAGACAGTACATAGTTATTTATGTGATAATGGATGGTGTGCCATATAAATTAAATGAAGTAAATAACATGGGTGGCCAAAAATTAGTAAAAAAGAACTCTTTCTTCTTACATTATCCAGCCATACTAATAAGTATCTTAACTACTAAAAAGAAAAATTGAACACAAGTGATCTACCCAACATACTAAACATTTAACTTATGATTCTGGACAATGGGAGTAATCAAGGATAACATTTAACATGCTTTTCTCTTGACAAAATTTCATATGTATCCTCAAGCCAGCATTTAGTGATAGGTAGACCTGTTAGTAACTTTTATGACAATGATTCTTTGTTTATGTTTTATGGTTGTCCAATTATTTTCCAGTTGTTGGGGGCAGCTAGGTGGCACAGTGAATAAAGCACCAGTCCTGGATTCAGGAAGACCTGAGTTCAAATCTGGCCTCAGACACTTGGCACTTACTAGCTGTGTGACCCTGGGCAAGTCACTTAACCGTCATTGCCCTGCAAAACAAAACAAAACAAAACAAAACAAAACAAAACAAAAATCACCACCACCACCACCAACAACAATAACAAAAACAAAAACAAAAAAAACCAATTATTTTCCAGTTGTGTCCTACTCTTTGAGATCATAATTGGGGTTTTCTTGGCAAAAGTACTGGAGTAGTTTGCCATTCCCTTTCCTAGCCCATTTTATAGATAAAGAAACTGAGGCAAACAGGATTAAGTGACTTGTCCTGGGTCACACAGCTAATAGATGTCTGAGGTCAGTTTTGAACTCAGGCAGATGAGGTTTTTCTCACTCTAAGTGTGTCACTCAATGCATTGTACCATCTAGCTGCCTTTAATTTTAATGTTCAGGGTGATATGTGCATACATATGCCTCTGTGTGTGTGTGTGTGTGTGTGTGTGTGTGTGTGTGTGTATTCCCCTCCCTTACATATAGATAGTGCCTGTTCTTTGTGTCAGGTACTGTGCTAAGCACTTTACAACAATTACTCTTCTTACCCTCACAACAACCCATGTGAGGTATGTGCTATTATTATTATTCCCATTTTACAAATGAGGAAACTGAGGCAAACAATGTTTAAGTGTTTAAACAGTGTTTAAATAATGTTTAAGCTCAGAGTGAGTATCTGAGGCTGGATTTGAACTCAGGTCTTCATGATCCTAATATGTTTGTGTTCACATATATGCATATATACATAAATGCATATGTATATGTGTTTACATACATATGTGAATGTATGCATGTGTATATCCTCTATTTATAGAGCATAAACCTACCTGGATATCGAATTAAAATAGAATTGTCCTATGGATTATAAATAACTTACTTAATACTTTGATAAAAACTCAGTATTACAACTAAATCATTGTATAGTTTAAGTTTTAAACACTTTCAAATATTCTTTTGAAAAACAATGTGACCCAAAGTTAACCACATATTGGAAATGATAAGCTCTTATTCATAAAGGGGTCCTTTCTGCCATTCTATTCAATTTTGAAATATTTGTTACATGAGTATCATGCTACTTTTCTTATAGGAGCTCAATTCAAATCAGTTTAATGAATATTTATTTACTACCTCCCATGTGCAAAGCTCTATGCCGGGTAATAAGAATGGTATAAGTAATCTCACAATTGTAGTCTTCATAGAACTTCCAGGCTATTTGGGATATATAGCACACACACGCAAAAACCTTTCATTTGAAAATAGAAAATGACAAATGCATGAAAGTTTCAAAGTTAGAGTAGAGGACAGCAAACTATGGCTCATCAGTGTATTTTTTTTACGAATATTGAATTAAAAATATTTTTCACATTTTGGTCCTAGGGCTGTAGTTTGCTAACTCCAGTCATAGTTGATAAGTCTGGGATAGAGGAATATCCATTGTGTATTCTTGAATATAGTATAGACATGTTAGATTTGATGTTTTTATTATGTTGGTCTATTCCCAAGAATAGACTTCACAAAACCATATATACTATCTCTGGGAGAGTTAACTCACTAAATTATGAAACTCTTTCCCTGGGGATGAGCTGTCTGTCTTTGTTAGTACAAAATTACCTAGCCTACTATATCTGGCCAGGTTTGTGCTAGACTAGGATTCACACTTCATTTATTTGTCCACCTCCACAATCTTGCTTGTCATCAGCCTTTTCGCCATGTGCCTGTCCTTCATCCTTCCCAACAGAGGCAGCTAGGTGAAACAGTGGATAGTGCACTGGCCTGACGTTGGGAAAATCTGGGTTCAAATCTCACCTCAGACACTTACTAGGTGTGTGTCCCCGGGCAAGTCATTTAAGACCAATTGTCTTAAACATCCGGGGCCATCTCCAGTCATCCTGATATATATCTTGCCACTGGTCCAAGATGGCTCTGGAGGAGAGAGTGATATTGGTGACCTTGCATAGCCCTCCCTCATTTAAATGCAAATCAGTAATTGTCATGACATCACCCTGATATCATGGCCCTCTTCGGAAACAAAGGACAAACAACTTATACTTCAAAACTCTTGGTGTGGGCAAATAATTGAGTCAACAGTTGTATTTTTTTATGAACAAGTATGTGATTATCAACTGCCCTATATATCAACCCACAATTCCTTTAACTCTCTACAATTCTTGTAACTCTCTAGACCAAAATGCTTTTCTCTGCCCATCATTTTCCTATGTCTTTTTCTCTTCTATTTGAATATAAATTCCTTGAGATTAGAAGCTATCTCACTTGTATTTGTTTCTGCTGCACGTAAAGTAATGTCTGATGTGAGTGCCCAATAAATTCTTTTTATTTCCTTCCTTCATAGACACAGTATATGATATCTGTTGAACAATGGAAAAAGTAAAATCAGTGAAAACAGTGAGGAGACTGTTCTCATAATTAATATATGAAGTGATGAGGACCTAGACTAAGGTCAATCAGTTTATTTATTTAAGTACCTACCATCAGACATGTAGTTGAGATGAAAACAATTATGTATAAAAGTGATACAGTCAGTCCTCTACTTTCCCCCATTTTACCTTCCCAACTTCAATCATTTACATGATTTGATTAGTAACCTCATTTTCACTTTTCTATTGGCAAATATCATGCATTTGCAGCTATGCACAGTAGAGAATAAAATGAGAGACATGATGCCCATAAGTTTGTGAAGCAGCAGGTATCCTACTAGGTATTTCACTGGTCTTGTTCACCTTACTCTTGTATACTAAAGCATACCCCATGAACTCATTGCATATTTTCATTGTTTCCCATTAAAACTCAAGTTTTGTGTTGCAATTACATTCCAAAGCATGATGAAACTCCTTTGAGCTCTAAGCCCAAGTGTGCAAAGTCAGTAATGTGGATTATTGAGAAAATGAAGGTGTTAGATAAACTACATACCAGAATTTGTCAGCCCAATTGACCAGATGGCTAGAGATATCAAGGCTGTTATTCCATCATTGATAGTAGCCTCAAGGTTAAACATCAGCTCCCCTCTGCTATGCTTCCATACTCTGAGACCCTTAAAGATCTCAAATGGCACATAAAACATACATCACTGACAGATTATTTCAAACTGGTATAACCTTCACAATCTCCAATACTACGCACAAGCTGTGTAGGACAAAGTGTCAAAGATGCTATCACAGATCTCACTAGCCTTGGTGTCTTTGTACAGCAGTGACATAAGTCCTAGCATCTCCCTTGGTTTTCAGATGGCAGCACATTCAAGAAATTTACAGTAATATGAGATATAGTAAAACTCTTTCAAATCACCATCTGACACAATGGAAAGAAAGGGTCAAGTTCAAAAAATGTTTTACTTTTAGGAATTGTTTTGAGTACAGTATTTATGGTACTGCAGATTCCATGTGTCATGAAAAATGAATATTGCGTAAAATCATTTTTTAAATTGAGATATTAGCATGAAATCTTACAGAATTCTAGGAAATCACTAGAGAGGAAAATGTTTTGTATGTTAATTTAATTTCATATGATAGCTTTTACAGGTTATTCAAGGTTACTGTATTAGGAAAAGTACATATTATCAGAATTGTTTTGTTATAAAACATTGTATGCAGAAAATATTTTTAGCAATATCTAGTGAAAGATTACAGGTTTTGATGGTCAGAATACCTACCCCCCTATTTCCCATAGGTTTAATGTATCAACATTTGTGCTTTTACTTTTAAACAATTTTCTAAGAACACTGAGGATTGATGGTATATAACAAGATTAATTGAAGATAGTCAACGAAGGAAAGGAATGTGCATTAAGGAAGATCAAGGAAGACTTCTCCTAGAAGGTGGAATTCTAAGTGAGTCTTGAAAGAAATGAAGAGGCAATCCAGACACAGGAGACAGTCAGTGAAAATGTCCATATTTGTGAGATAAAGTTCCTGGTTAATTGGTGAGTAAATAAATCTTTATTAAGTGCCTACTATGTGACAGGTACTAGATCATATGCAAAAGATAGTCCATGCTCTTCAATAGTTCACAGTCTAATAAGAGAGACAACATGAAACAACTTTTTACAAACAAGCTATATTCAGGATAAATTAGAATGAATCATCATAGGGAAAGCACTAAAATGAACAAGGATCAAGAAAGGTTTTGTAAGGGGATGAGATTTTATCTAGGATTTGAAGGAAGCCAGGGGAGTCCACTGCAAGCAAAAGAAATGAGGCTAATGTCACTGGATCACAGAGAATAGAGGGGAGAGTAAGAAAAGGGACAGGAGATGGCCCAGATTGTGAAGGGTAAAAAAAAAAAAAGGTGATAGGAGCCACTAGAGTTTGAGTAAGGGTTACAGAGAGTGACATGGTCAAAAAATAGAGAATGAGGGGCAGCTAGGTGGCGCAGTGGATAAGGCACCAGCCTTGGATTCAGGAGGACCTGAGTTCAAACCCAGCGTCAGACACTTACTAGCTGTGTGACCCTCGGCAAGTCACTTAACCCCCATTGCCCTGAAAAAAAAAAAAGAAAAAAACATAGAGAATGAAATTTCTTCATCTAAATATATCTAGCTTGGGGCGGCTAGATGGTACAGTGGATAAAGCACCGGCCCTGGATTCAGGAGTACCTGAGTTCAAATCCGGCCTCAGACACGTGACACTAGCTATGTGACCCTGGGTAAGTCACTTGACCCTCATTGCCCCATAAAAAAAAAATAAATCTAGCTTAACAATCACACTCATAAACACAGGGACACACAGCCACATAAATTATGCTAGTGAAAAACCAGCAAAAGCAGAGTAGAAGACTAAGATTTAATCTCCATATACAATAATAGAAGGTACAAATGAGGATGAGAAAGAAGATATCCTTCAGTCATTTAGCTTCAGAATGGAAAACCTACTAGCCCTTTGGTTTTTCTTTTACTCTGGCTGCTCTTTTCCCCTCTTCTTGTGATCGACAGTGAAACTGACTACCCCAAAGGGAACCCAATCACTCTTGATCCTATCTGAATACCATCTCAACTGGCTTGCTGCCCATTTTTGCATGGCTGTATGGCACTCCATCAAGCTCAAAGCATCCAGTTTCCAAAACCTCCAAGATATCCTATTATCCTTTCCCAAATTCCAAGGAATGCTTTTTTTGTTTTGGTTTTTGAGTTTTTTTGGTGGGGCAATGAGGGTTAAGTGACTTGCCCAGGTAAGTAACTTGTGACTTGCACAGCTAGTAAGTATCAAGTGTCTGAGGCCAGGTTTGAACTCAGATCCTCCTGAATCCAGGGCCGGTGCTTTATCCACTATGCCATCTAGCTTCCCCAGGTAATATTTTTGTAATAGTAAACTATGATTCCCATATGCCTATGTATATAATTAGTCCCAGAAAACCCTCAAACCCATACCTCTGGACAAAAGGAAGAGGGGACTTTCTCTGTCTCTCTATATTTGTGTGTGTGAGGAGGTGTATACACACATATATTATAGATAATGACAGGTAGATAGATAGATAAATAGAACAATAAATGATTGATAGATAGATGATAGATATAGAGGTAGATACACACATATATGTTTGTAAATTAGGGCTTCTAGAGTTTCTGGAGTCTGCCACAAAACATTGTCCTTGCAAAACTATTTTCTGTTAGTTTTTAAAATTAATTTTAACTTCATAAATTTTGTGTAAAGAAAATCTCATTTAAATCCCTGTGAGAATTATAAATTTTTCTGAATGTGTATCAGAGTTAATGGATATTAAGTGTGCTACCTTATTTTTGAAAATCTAAAATATTTTATGTTGATTTCCATAATAACTTACATAATTTATGTGCGGTGATGACTAGGCAATTGATTAAGAAAAAGAGGGTACAAGGTTACTTAGAAAGCATTGTGCTTGGAATCAGAAAATTTTTGTCTAAACATGAGTAGAATTTGGTGACTTACTAACTTTGTGACCTAGTTAAATCTGAACATTTCTTCATCAATAAAATCATGGAAGTGATATTTGAATGATATATCTAACAAGGTTATTGTAGGAATTAAATGAAATGTAGAAAGAGTTTTCTTAGTCTTAAAGTGATATATCATACATTTGGAGGTAGATGGGAACTGAGAATTTATCATTTTATATATGAGGAAACTGAGGCAATCAAAGATGAAATGACTTGTTAAGAATCTAAAGTCAGATGTGAACCTTAATTATCCTGAGTCCAAGCCCAGGGCTTTAATCACTACTCTACCATTCCAGATGTGCCTAGACTTTATATATACATACTTATATATACATATATACATAAATTCATACACATATGTATTTATATGCACACAAATATGTGTGTCCACTTATGTATGTATATGTATATTTGTTTATATGTCTGGGTATATTTATAGTTACAGATATAGGTGTTGAAAGATATAGATGATATAAAAAAGTTATTATGACACTTCCATCATAAATGTCTTCCTCCAATTTTTCAGTATGGCTTGCACTTAACCTTTAAGGTTATGCCAGTAGAACAGAAGTTCTTTTAAATCCTTTCAAGCTGAAAAAACTTCCAATTCAGGCTTAAAGATGGATGATGTATGGGTCATTAGAGAACTAGCTTAATGAAGGGAAGAGAGAGTTATCACAGGTTACCACAGAGTAATGATTTTTTTTTCTATTACAGCAACTCTTGACAACTGTCTGCTAAGTCATAGAAGAGATGTTTTTTGGAGAGGAAACCCAACTGATGACAATTCACATACTTCAAGTATATAAGATTAATTCTAAGTATTTCTTTGTATCATATATTTAATGTAAATAAAGACAAAATAAGATAGTTTTCTAACATTTATGTCACAGAAGCCTTCTTCAAAGAAAGGTCAGAGATATATCTTGAAGATCACATAGACAAAACCTTGGAACATTAGTATCTGACACCCTTTAAAGGGTAACTATCAAATCTCCTGTACAAATGCTCAGGCTCATACAGCATCAGATAGAAAATGTTTAAAAAATTACAGAGTAATAAAGAAAAATACAGACACAAGTCTACATATAATCAAGAAACTGTATTCTCCTTTGTCATTGGTTCTCTGCCTCCACATTCTTAGATGCCTTTACAATTCCCATAAAGTATAATACTATGCTAGATGGGTATCTCCAAAAATGTGAAAGATCATAGTGTATTTTTAGAGAATCAAATAGTATCCCATCTTTCTTTGGGGAATCCATCTTTCCATAGGGACTATAAAATCTTCAAAATGATGCTATCTTCAATGGTTCCATATCTACAAGGAGAAAGAACTATGAGATGACTAGAGGGTCAGAAGACCTCTCTTCTTCTTGGGATCCAATCCTTCCTAGCAATCTAAGCAGCCCACTCAATTTATAGTCCTATCCTGGGGCCAACAGTTGGTGCAATGGATAGAGTACTGGGATTGAAATCTAGCCTCAGACACTTACTATTTGTCTAGTAAAGAGAACTGGACAGGAATGAACAACAACAATCTGGGTAAGGACCCAATGAGGAGCAAAGTCAAAGTTTACTCCTTTTCAGTGGAGCCCTGTGTCCTATTGC